>NW_016916950.1:25141-84200 GCF_001483705.2 Eufriesea mexicana | reverse complement strand
CTTCAGTACACGGATCTGCCCAGCGTCGACAATGCCCTGTTGGTGGCTTCACCGACTACCGCTCTGCCAACTGTCAACTTATCTACATATATCTGGCTTATACATTGGTTATAACAGAAATGCTGTAGAGCACCAATCGTCTGTCAACAGATTAATCCAACGGATGCATTTATCTGCTCGTGCGTGTAAAGTATACCGTACAGACAATAGTAAATATCTCGAGCCGTAACTGACCTATACGTTCATAATCCTTGAATGGCTGTGGAATTAAAGTCATCCGAGGATAAACATGTCCATCGTCAACTGTACTGGAATGGTGGCTCTACTCAGTACCTTGTTGACAATTGTTAATATTTCGAGCGATAGTGGATCTGTCTTTTCTCATTCCAGGCATGCTACAGAAAATAAATCATCATTGAGCATGTCAATGCAACGGAAACAGTGCTCTGCTGGTAGATGTAACATGCACGTTACTGTCAATTTTAAATGTCTCTAGCCATAACCGAGCCATTCATTGGATATCGCAGGATTGCTTTGGAATATGCAACATCAGTGATCAAAGTAATCCAACGGCTACGGTACTATGATTATCGATGTACGCAGTAGTGTGTTGTCAATTGTTAATTTCTCCCGCGGCAGCGGAACTGTCTTTTGTCTTTGCAGAATTGCTACAGAATATATATCTTGTCTGAACATTTTGATCCAACAGCTACAGTGGTTTGCTGGTGGATGCACCAAGTACGACACTGTCCGTTGTAAATATGTTTAGCCATAACTGTGCCGTACCTTAATAATTGTAGATTTGCTGCGGATCTAGGGTCATCAGTGAACAAATTACTCCAACGTCTGCAGTACTGTAATGATGGCTGCATTCAGTGCTGTTTTGCAATTGTTAGCATGTCGTGCGATAATCGATCCGGCTTTGGAGTTCTTGAATTGCTTTTGGGCTTACAGCGCCATTCAACAGATTAATCCAATGGCCACTGTGCTTGTTGGGAACGTTCTCAATAGTATATGGTGAATGTATATCATCCCGAGCGATAGAGGATATGCCCTTTGATATTATAGAATTGCTATGGAATTTCAGTCATCACTCGCCAGGCTAATCCAGCGGCTACTGTGCTGTGTTGGTGAATGTACCCAGTACAGTGCTGTCAAATGTAAGTATCTCCAGCTATATTTGATCTATACATTGATTATTACAGAGACGCTGTCGAACTTAATTTAGAAGGGAACAAATTATTCTGACGCCAACTGTAGTGTAATTATGGCAGTACACAGGACTGTGTTGTCTATCGTCATTATCTCTAGCGATATTAGACCTGCCTCTTGCCACTCTAAAATTACTATAGGATTTAGATCATTAGCGAAGAGATTAATCCAGCGGATACTGTGCTCCACTGGTACATGTACCAAGAACCGCACAGTTATTTGTAAACGTTTCTAGACGTAACTGTAGGATATATTCATTACTGTAGAATTGCTGTGGAGATTTGGTCACCTGTGAGCAAATTAGTCCAACAGCTACAGTGCTCTGATGGTGGATACACTAAGCACCGTATCGTCAATAGTAAAAGTCTTTTGCCGTAACTGCTCCATCAATTGGTTATTCTGGAAGCACCGTGGAGTGTAAATCATCCTGTGAACAAACTACGCCAACGACTACTGTAATCTTTCGATGACTACACCCAGTACTGCATCGACTTTTTTGTAAATCTCACCAGCGACAAGTGCAGTACTAATTGAACCTTCGACAATTTTTAAAGGATTTGATGATAAGCGAACTGATTGATTCAATGGCTACGGGATTGTCTAGTTGGCTATATTCAGCACCGTATTGTCAACTGCTAATATCTCCGGCTATGTGCTTTCTATGCATCCATTTTCCTAGATTTTCAATGGAACGTACGTCATCAGGGAAGAAATTAATCCAACGAATATTGCGCATTGCTGCTCCAAGTGAGTGCTTGACGTTCCAAGTACCGTACTCTCAACACTATATACCTCTTGCGTTAACTAATGGTATAAATGATTATTCTGGAATCGCTATGGAATTTAAGTCGTCAATGGACGGTTTAGTCCAAAGGCGACGGTACTGTGATGTTGGCTGTGCTCAGTACTGAGTTGTCTGTCGTTAATGATTCGAGCAATAATGTATCTGTCGTCTATCATTATGGAATTACTATAGAATACAACATCATCATTGAATAGATTCTTCCAACGCAGACAGTAGTCTGTTGGTGGATGTACTGAGCACCATAATGTCAATTGTAAGTGTCTCGCACAATGAGTGCTGTATACATTGGTCATTCCAGGTTTGCTTTGGAATTTATATCTTCAGTGAAGAGATTAATCCACCGACAGCAGTGTTCTGTTGGTGGATGTGCTCATAAATGTATTGTGACGTCTCATTTTCTCCAGCGACGCTTGTTGCACTCATTGATAACTCAATTATTCCAGAGGAACGTAGATGAGCAGCGAACAGATTATTTTCAGTGGCTGTGTTATTGTGTAGATTTCTGTACGCAGTACCTTTTGTCAATTGTTAATATGTCGGGCGTTAATGCATCTGCCTCTTTTTATTCTAGAATTTATACAGAATTTAGATTACCAGTGAGCAAATTAATACAGCGACTACAGGGCTGTGACAATGGCTGTAAGCAGTACCTTGTGGTCTGTCTTTACCTGACCGTGCGATAATGGATCTATCTATCGTCATTATAGGATTGCGAAGGAATTTAGGTCATCAGCCAATAGATTTATCTACTCTCCTTTTCATTCTGTGGCCAGCAACGCTCAGTACTCCATTGTAATTTATCAGTATTACGATCGATACTTTTTCCAGCTATTGGACATTCCGGAATTTCTGCGGAACATAGAGAGTCAACGACTAGATCAATGCAAAGGATATAGAATTGCGCAGACTTCTACACCAAGTAATGTATTACCTGTTGCCGATGTTAGAAGCGATTATTTATCTATGCATTAATTATTCTAGGATTGCTATATAATTGAAATCGTCAGTGAATATGTAAATCCAACGGCTGTAGTAACATCTTGATGACTGTACGCAGTACCGTATGCTGAAGTACTGCTGTCACTAGTTACATTGCATTCATTTACTATTCATTCTTTATTGCTATTTAGTGCAGCTGATCAGTGGATGTGTTAGCCTAGCGGCTATGGAACAGTTTAGATGGCTACCCTTACAAATGTATTGTAAATTGTTAATATCTTAAGCGGTATTTGATGCCTTTTGTCATTCTGGAACTGCAATAGAATATGTGTCGTCAGTGAATATTCCAATGGCTGCATTTCTGCCTTGATGATTATATTCTGTACCCCGTTGTCGATTGAAAATGTCTCTGGCGTTAATTGATATATCCATTGACAATTCTAGAATCTCTGTAGGAACTAGACGATCTGTGACTAGAATTATCCAATGTATATAGCACAATGTAGACGACTATACTCAGCACTGCGCTATAAATTTTGCACATACCAAGCGATAATCGATCTATGGAATTATCATCAGTGAATTACAATGCAGCCCATGTCATCAGCGAATCGATTATTCCGCTGGCTTTATCACTGTGTAGATGGCTACACTCAGTACTACGTTGCCACTTATCAAGAACTCCAGCGATAGTTTGTCTATACATTGATAATGCTCGAAATGCTTAATAAATAAGGCGATCACCATAAGTATTCCATCAATTGCCAGTACTGCGTTGATTGCTGTACCCTGTAAATTACTGTCAAATGATTTTATCTCTGACAAGCATTGGTGTGTCCATTCATCGCTGCTGAATTGCTAAGAAATTTCAGTGGTCCGTCAAGTGATTGAATCAATTTCTATAGAATTGCCTATATGCCTAGGCTCATTACATTGTAGATAACTTTTAATATCCCTTGCAGTAACTTATGTATCCATTGCTCATTTTGCAATTTCTATAGTACATACGTGTAGGTCATCCTAGAATTGCAATACTTGATGGTGGATGTTCAGTTTATGGATGAATACTAGTACTATAGATCTGTGTAGAGGTATATGCTCAGCCTTGTATTGCCGTTGTTAATTTCTCTAGCTGTAATGCACCTATTCATTGATCATTCTAGAATTGCTGCAGGAAGAAGCTGATCAGTGTATAGATCGACGCAAGTGCTATATACCGTATAGGTTGCAGTACCCGGCACGGTGTAGACAATCGTCAATATCTCTAGAGGTAATCGATATATCCGTTGACCCCCCTTGTATTGCTATAGAATTTACATGATCAGTGAATAGACTAATCCACCGGCTATAATACAGGACAGGTGGCTACACTCAGCACTGTATTTTCAATCGTCAATGCCTCTGGCGATAACTGATCCACCCGTTGATCATCATGGAATTGCCACGGAATTTTTATGATCGGTCAGTAGCTTATAGAAATGGGTATGGTACTACGTTCGTGGCTATACTCAGCAGTCAATGTGAAATTTGTAAAATCGCTAGCGATAAAAAATCTGTCCGTTCACCACTATAGAATCGCCTTAGATATTGTCTGACCATTGAAGAGATTAATTCAATCGCTACGATAATGTAAATGTGACTATAATAAGCAATGCGCGGTAAATCGTTAATATCTCTTGCTATGATTTATCTATGAATTTATGTTGTCAGTGTATTACGTCACAGATTAATCCAATGACTTTTGTACAGTGATGGCGGCTGTACTCAACACTGCATTGAAAATTGTAAATATTGGTAAAAATAACCGATCTAACCATTGATCAGCCTAGAATCTCGATATAACTCAGGCTATCGGAGTGTAGGATAATACGACAGCTGTAGAAAGCTGCAGATGGCACATCACATTGCTGCAGTAGACCTCTATGTTCAGTACTGTATTGACGCATGTCAATTCCTCCTGCGAAAATTGCTCTATCTGTTGATCATTATAGAGTTGCTATTATGTTTAAATCATCAATGAACAGACTAATGCTTCGGCTAAAGTGCTCTGCCCGTGGATGTAGTATGTACCATACTGCCATTTGGCAACATATACAGCCATAGCTGTACTACACATTGATTATTCTGGTATAGCTGTGGAATATGAGTCATTAGTAGACAGGATAATTCAACGGCAACGGTGCCTTGAAGGTGAATGTTCTAAGAAACGTACTGCCAATTGGTCTGGATATAACTAGCCTGTATATTGGTAATTCTCGAATCGCTGTGAATTCAATGATCAGAGAATAAATTTTTACGTCAGCTACATTACTGTGACGATAGCTACACTCAGTAAAGTCTTGTCAGTTGTTTATATCTAGAAAGATATTCGATTGGCTTTGTGGCATTTTAGAATTGCTATGAAACATAAATCATGAGTCAGCAGATTAATCAAACGGCTACAGTGTTCTGTTAGAAGATGTACTATTTATCGTAATGGCAATTGTGAATATAACTAGACATAACTGATATACACTTAGATTATGCTAGGTATGTGGCGGAATTTCCATCTTCAGTGAGCAGATTAATCCAACGGTTACATTATAGTGATGATGGCTGTGCTCCGTACCTTGTTGACAGTAGTTAAGTACTCGAGACGCAATGCATCTGTTCTCTGCCTCACTAGGATTTCCATATAATTTCAGTCGTCAGTGAGCAGATTAGTCCAGCGGTTGCAGTTCTCTGATATAGTATGTACTAAGTATCGTTGAGTCAACTTTAAATACCTCCAGCCATACATTGTATATGATGACTATTCTACAATTGTTGGCAATTCAATCATCAGTGAACAAGTTAATCCGACTACTAATATACAGTCATGGTAGTTGGACTCAGCTCTGTGTTATCAATAGTTAAGATGTCGAGCTATAATTGACCTGTTCCATGTCATTCTTGAGCTGCTATAGCATTCCAGCTATCAGTGGGTAGATTAATCCGACAGCTACAGTCCTCTGTATGTGAATACACTAAGTAGCGTGGTACCAAATGAAAATATCTGTGGCCACAAATGTCCTATACATTAATTATGCTGGAAATGCTGTGGAATGTATATCATCATCGAAGGAATTAATCCAACAGCTACAGCACAGTGATGACAGCCAGACACAGTACCGTATTCACGTATGTCAACTCCTCTAGCGAATATTGCTCTGTCTACTGATCATTCTACAAATACTAAAGGACTTAGATGACCAGCGGAGAGAATAATGCAATGGTTATAGTATTGTGTAAACGGACACACGCATTTATTCACAGGTATTCATCAACACCACTTCCGACGTATGATCTATCCGTTGATAATTCCAGAAAAGCTATGGAGCCTGAACCGTTAGTGCAAAGATTTTTCCAACGGCTGTAGTGTTCTGCTTGTGTATGTACTAATTACCGAACTGCCAATTGTAATTTGGTGAAGCCATAACTGATCTAGGCATTGGTTATGCTAAAATGCTGTGGAATATGGATCATCAGTGATGTAGCTAATAGAAAGTCCGCAGTACTGTCCTGATGACTGTAATGTGTACTGTTTTGCCTGCAGCTAATATAGCGAGCGCTAATGGAACTACCTTTTCCCATCCTAGAATTGGTATGGCATTCAAATCATCATTGAACGGGTTAACCCAACTGCCATAGTGCTCTGCTGGTGGATGCACTATGTACCGCATAGTCAATTATAAATGTATCAAGCCACAGCGGATGTATACATCAATTCGGATAGAATGGGTGTGGAATTTCTGTCGTCAGTGGACAAATCAATGCAATGGCAGCAGTGCTTTAATGATGGCTCTAAAGAGTAAAGTTTTTTAGAATGTTAATATCTTCAGCGATAGTAGATAAGCCTTCTGTCACTCCAGAATTACCCTCAAAATTCTGTCTCCAATGAACAACTTAACCAATCAACAACCGTGTCCTGATAATGGCCACACCCATTAATGTGCTTATATATGTCAATGTCTCCTGCGGAAATTGCTATATTCATTGATCTTTCTACAGTTGTTAAAGAAGGTAGATGATCAGCGAACAGACCATTTCAATGGATATATCACTCCGTAGATGGCTAAACTCATTAGAATGCTGTCATGTGTCTATTCCACTAACGAGGTTGTATCCATTCATTGTACATCCTATAATTGCCATTGAGACTAATTCATATGCGAACTGGACAATCCAACGGCTGGAGTGCCGTGATGATGTCAATATTCACTACTTTGTTGTCCTTTGTGTGCATCTCGAGCGACTCTGCGTCTGCCCCTTGTCATTCTGTAATTGCTACAGTATTCTAATCTTCATTGAGCAGATTCATACGACGACTACATTATTGCGACGATAGCCCTACACTGTACTATATTGACATATGTCAACGCCTCCAGCAATAATTTCTCCATCCATTGACCATTCCACAACTTCAGAAGAAATTTTCTCTTCAGCTAATAGATAAACTCAAAGGCTATAGCAGTGTTAAGACTGCTAGTCTCAGTTCAGCACTGTCACATGTCCATATCGCTACCGACATATGATCAACGCCCTGATCGTACTGGAGTTGCTGAACAGTGAAATATGTAACATCAGTGAAAATATTGTTCCAACCGCTAGTGTGATCTGTTGGTGGATGTACTAAGCACCGTACTGAGAGTTATAAATATTTCTAGCAATAACTGACATACACATTGGTTATAACAGAAAACTGTGGAATTTAAGTGATCTGTGGACATATTTATCAAGTCGCTACTCAGCGTACACATTAGTGCAATCGCTACAACACTGTGTACATGGCTATACTCGGTACAGTATTGTCATTTGGTAATATCTCTACCGATATTTGATATATCCGTTTAATACTGAACAACTGCTATAGAGTGGAAGTCATAAGCGTACGGATGAATCCTGCGGCAACAGTGCTCTGGTGGAGGTTGTACTCAGCATAGCACCGTCAAATGTAAGTATCTACAGCCATAAACTTTTTCAATGTGATGGTCACTGTACTCAGTACTGCCATGCCAATTGCTAATATCATGAGTGATAATCGATATGTCCTTTGTCGTTTTGGATTTGTAAGAGAATTTAGGTCATGATAGAACAGATTATTCCAACGGCAAGAGTGGTCTGTTTTTGGACGTACCAGGTACCGTAATGTCAACTGCAAGTGCCTTTGGGCGTAACGGTTCCATTCACTGCTTATTCTGGAATTGCTGCGGAACGTAGTTCATTGGTAAGGGAGTAATCAAACTGCAGCTGCAATGCGTTGGTCGCAGTACAAAGTCCTGCTAAGTCGAATGACAATGTCACTAGCGAAAGTGAGTCATTCCATTGTCACCCTAGAATTACTGTAGAAATTAAATAATCAGAAAAGAGGCTAACTTAACGGCAATATATCACTTCTTATGGTCGAAGTAAGTATCTTAGAGACAATTGTAAATATCTCTTGTAATAGCAGCCATATACATTGATCATTCTAGTGTTGCTATGGAGTTCAACCATCTGTGTACAGATTAATGAAACGTCTACAGTGCTCTGTCGATGGCTATGCTTAGTGCGGTATTTGCTCATGTCAAACTCTACAGCGAAAGTTTATATATCCATTGAGCATTCTACTATTGCTGCAGAGCGCATATGATTAGCGAACAGATCAATCCAATCGCTGTAATATTGTGAAAACGTCTACACTAAGTACTGTGTTGTCACTTATCAATATCCACACCGATAATGATACATCCCCTCATCATTCTAGAACTGCTACAGGGTTCAAACTATCAGTGAATCGATTAATACAATGGCTTCAATGCTCTGTTGGTGGATGCACCAAGTACGGTAAAGTCAATTGTAAACATATCTAGTCACAACTTTTCTGTACCTTTACTATTCTGGAATTGCCGTGGGATATATTTCATCGGTAAACGAAACAATCCAACGTCAGGAGAATTGTGATGATGGCTGTCCTCAGAATTGCGTTGTGAATTGTTGTTATCTCCAGCGATAATATGTACACCTGCTATTATTATAAAATTGCTATAGAACTTTAATCGTCAGTGGACAGATTACTACTACGAAAATGCCCAGGTGGTGGATGTACGAAGTACCGTCATGTCAATTGTTATCATCTCCTGAAATAACTGACTTGTCCATCGATTGATCACGAATTGCTATAGAATACACGTCATTAGTCAACAGGTTAATCCAACGGCTGCAGTGCTGTGTTTATTGATGTTCTGAGTACTGTAGTGCCAATAGTCTCTAGCTATAACTGATATGTATATATACCGATTGTTCTACATTTCTTCAGGAATTGAAACCATGAGTGAACAAATTAGTCCATCCTCTACATCACAGGAATGATGGCTGTATTCTGTACTGTTTTGTCATGTGATAATGCATCGAATGATAGTGGCTCTGTCTTTTGTCATTCTAGCCTTGCTATAGAGTTTTAATTGCGTTGTGAATTGTTGTTATCTCCAGCGATAATATGTACACCTGCTATTATTATAAAATTGCTATAGAACTTTAATCGTCAGTGGACAGATTACTACTACGAAAATGCCCAGGTGGTGGATGTACGAAGTACCGTCATGTCAATTGTTATCATCTCCTGAAATAACTGACTTGTCCATCGATTGATCACGAATTGCTATAGAATACACGTCATTAGTCAACAGGTTAATCCAACGGCTGCAGTGCTGTGTTTATTGATGTTCTGAGTACTGTAGTGCCAATAGTCTCTAGCTATAACTGATATGTATATATACCGATTGTTCTACATTTCTTCAGGAATTGAAACCATGAGTGAACAAATTAGTCCATCCTCTACATCACAGGAATGATGGCTGTATTCTGTACTGTTTTGTCATGTGATAATGCATCGAATGATAGTGGCTCTGTCTTTTGTCATTCTAGCCTTGCTATAGAGTTTTAATCCCCAACGAACAGATAATTTAACGGCTACAGTGCCCCATTGGCGGGCGTACTATGCACCGTACTGTCAATTGTAAATTTCTCCAGTCATAACTTGTCTGTGTATTGATTACTGGTGACCTGCCGTGGAGCTCAAACCACCTGCAAACAAATTAATCCTGCGGCGGCAGCGCTCTGCTGATGGCTATGCTCTGTACTGTATCGACACATTTCAATGTCCTCAGCGAAAATTGACCTATACATCGATCATTCCGAACTCGCTAAAGAACTTAGACGATCAGCGGCAGATTAGTTAAATGGCCATATTGTTGTGCGGATCGCTAAACTCTGAACTCTATTGTTATTTACCAACAGCAGTTCAGATATTTGTTCTATCCATTGATCTTTCTACAATTGCTATACGGATTAAGTCATCAAGGAACAGATTAATGCAACGGCTTTAGAGCACTGCTGGTGGATGTAATAAGCACCGTACTGCCAATTGTATATATCTCTGGCCATAACTGATCATTGCACCGCTTATGCTAGAATTTCTGTGGAAGCAAAATCATGAGTGAACAAATTAGTCCAACGGCTACATAACTGTGACGTTGACTGTACTCAGGGCCGTGTTGCCACTTGTAACGTCTCTAGCGATAATGGAAATCCCCTTTGTCATAGTAGAACTGCTATGGAATATAAACGATCAGTGATCACGTTAATAAAAAGGGTACAGAGCTCCATTAATTTCTGTACTCAGTACTGCATTGACATACGTCTATGTCTCCCGGGAGAATTTCCCTCGCCACTGATCATTCTACAATTGCTGAAAAACATAGGTGATCAGCTAATTGATTAATAAGACGGCTATACCGTTTTACATATGACTACACTCAGTACTGCGTTTTCAATTGTCAATATCCTTCGTGTCAAATAAGGTGTCCTGTGGTCATTCTAAAATGTCATTATAACACAGATTATCGTAGAAGTGTTTAATAAAATCACTGTAGTAATACGATGATTGATATACCCGGTTTTGTTTCTTCAGTAGTCGGTATCTACAAATACAGCTGACACAAAATTCGATTATTGTAGAAATCCTGTTGCACTTAAGTCATCAGTGAACAGATGAATGCAACGGCTGCCGTACTCTATTGGTCGATGAACTTAGTACTGTACTGTAAGTTGTAAATATCTCTAGCCTCAACTGACGTATGCATTGATTATTTCAGAATGAATGCTGAATGTACGTCATTTGTGAATAAAAGCTGAAACAACGTCTAAATTTACTGTAGCGATGGATGTACTGTGTACTCTTTTGTCAATGCTTACTATCTCGAGAGATAATTGACATTCTCTCAGTCATTCTAGTATTGCCACAAAATGTAAACAATCAATGCATATATATATTCAACGGATGCAGTGCCCTGTTAATTGCTGTACACAGTAACGTGTTGTCAAAGCTTACTACCTCGAGAGAAAATTAATATTTCTATTGTCATTTTAGAATTGCTACTGAATTTAAACCTTTCGGTACTAGTTCCGCCACAAGGCGGTGTCACCGGAACTCTCCGTGTATATTACTGAGGCCGGTTGGCAGCGGCCATGAAACGTCGTCTGCCTACTTCCGTCAACTGTTGGCGGTATTCACGGAAAGCACTATGTGCACTATCGTCGCCTACAGGCGACATCCACGAAACATTCTCTGGGTGCTATCGTAGCAAAGCCTAAAATCGGCAGTTATTGCAGTTTATGTGGATACGAATACTCTCTATAGTACGCATTACTGTACCGTCCCCTGTTTAAGGTTCCGTCTGCTCTAATTGGTACGTTATATATTTTAATCCGTGAAGTGACGTTACCGGTTTACCGTTCAGCCATTTGTTTAGGACAGACTGTAAATATAAATGTGAATTGTCACACTAAGTTACACTGTTAGCTTTGTCATTTATTGTTTTATAATAATAATCTTATACTTTATTGTAGGTTTGTGGTAATGGAACAAATTATTTGCATCAATGCCACTTACCTCAATTAATATACTGTGAATAAATGAATGTGATTATAAAAAGTAAGCATCAAGCCAGCTTTGTTTGCTTTTCCCTCTTATCCGCGAGATGAGATTCTGTCAAAATCAGCTTTCGGCCGTGGATTGGTTTAGGCTATCGCACTTTCGCGGCCGATGGTGCCGTAAAGTGCAGCCACACTTGTGGAAAATTTCCGCGTACCACGAACGCACATCTGCGGCCAACTCCTGCATGCCGAAACGGTTAAATCGTATGAATAGGTTGATCCAACATATATAATACCTTCTTGACTACAGCACTCTGTGCTATATTGTCAACTGTCAGTATCTCATGCGGTAATTGGTCTCTACCTTAATCTCACCAGAATTTGTGTAGAAGTAAGGTGACCATTGGGCAGAATAATCCAATGGATCTTGGCGTGAGCCTGCCTGTTTTGATTGCTATACTCAGTGTTTTATTTTCAGTTATCAATCTTCTTCGATGTAATTCATCTATCCTGTGATAATTCTGGACTAGCTGTATTATCTATATTATCTTGGAGTAGGTTGGTATAGTGGCCGCCGTTCTGCTTTGATGGCTGCAACCAGTAGTCTATTGTCTATGGTTAATATCTCGGAGTACGACTGGCTTATACTTTCGTCAATACACAATTGCTACACAATTTATGTTATCAGTGAACTGATGAACACAACGGCTACTGTGATCTGTTGGAGGACGTAGTCTGTACAGTACTATAGGAGGCACATATCTGTATGTATAACCGAAATTTGCATTGAATGTACCTGAACTCCTATGGAATTTAACGCACCTGTGAAGAAATTAATCCAGCATCAACACCTTTGGGATGATGTACTATGTTGTACTCTGTACTGTATAGCCAATTGTTAATATCTCGATCGACAATGGATCTGGCTCTTGTCATTCTAGATTTGCCATATAATTTCATTCAATGGACTGACTGATCCAACGGCTACACTGCTCTGCTGGTGGATGTGTTATGTACAATACTGTAAATTGGATATATCTCTAGCCTTAACCGTACTATACATTTATTATACCTGAATTCCATTCGAATAAGCATCTTCAGTGGACAAAGTAATACAACGGCTATATTACCATGAGGAAGGTTGTACTCATGACTGTGTTGTCAATCGTTAACTTGTCGAGGGACGATGGATCTGCGTACTGCCACTCTGGAATCGCTTTGTCATTAACTTCAATGATCAAAGGATTGCAACGGCTGCAGCGCTGTGATTATGGATGTAGTAATAGCTGTAATATCAGTTGCAAATGTCTCTGGTCATAACAGTAGAGTACACTTATTACCCTTGAAAGGCTGCGATAATGTTAATGAGATGAACAATTGACAACACAGTGCTAAGTACTGGCATCATCAAAGTAACGTAGCTGTTGGACTACTTGGTCCAATGATAATGTAAATTACAAAGCAACTCCAGAATACCCTACGTATACTACGGTTGGGGATAGTGACATTTACAATTGACAGTACGGTACCATGTAGCAACAGCAGCAGAGCATTTTATCAGTTGGAACAATCTGTTCAATGGTGGTTTATGTTACTTAAGAATCACAGAATGACAGAACACAGGTGCACTATCCCTCGAGGTAATAGCAATTGACAAAAGAGTACAGAGTACGCCCATCATCGCAGTACAGCAGCCGTTGGATTAGTTTGTTTAGTGAAAATATATATTGTACAGCAATTGTCGAATTATCAGTGTATACTACGTATATGTCCTTAGCTATTTCAAATTGGCAGTGCGGTACTCATTACGTCCACAGATATAGCACTGTAGCCTCTGGATTAATCAGCTCGATGATGATAGAAGATTCTATAACATTTCTAGGTTGACAAAATACAGGTCCATTGGCCCTCGAAATATCTACGATTGAAATCACGGTGCTTAGTACAGCCATCATCAAAGTGACGTTGACGCTGGACTGCCTTGTCACTGATCATGTAAAGTCCGAAGGAGTTAACGAATACCCTATGTGCATTACTGTATTTCAAGTGATATTTACAATTCAATGTACGGCATTAAGTACATCTTCCAACGGGGCATTGTTGCCGTTGGATAAATCTGCTCACTGATGTTGTATATTACACGGTATTACTCAAACCAGTTATGCTGATCCATTATCCGTCGTGATATTTACTACTGAGAACACAATACATAGTACAGCCATCATCACAGTATTCTGACGGATATATAACTTTGTTCACTGATAATATCTGTTCCAAAGCAGTTCTAGAATAATCAATGCATGGTACTGTTACTGCTCGAGTTACTTCCAACTGACAGCGAAATACTTAGTACGTCCACTCGTATAGCGCTGTAGCCGCTGGACTTACATCTCCAATCATTATTTAAATTCTATAACATTACCAGAATGACGAAATACAAATCCACAGAACCCAGAGATATTAACAATTGACAACACAGTAACGAGAACATCCATCACCACAGTAATGTAGCCGTTTGACTAGTTCGTCCACTGATGATGTAAATTCGAAAGCAATTCTGGAATAATCAATTTGTGTTACGGTTATGGCTTGAGATACTTCCAATTGAAATTACGGTACATCCTACATCTACAGACCGAGCACAGTTGCTGTTGGATTGCTCCGTTCATTGGTGATATACCTTCCGTTAAAATTTAAGAACGTCAACCCTCGATTTATCATCAATTGACAACACAGTTCGGATTACAGCCATCATCACAGTAATTTAGACGGTGCACTGCATTTCTCACTGATGACGTAAATGTACCGATAACGTATGTATTCTGCGGATATGCCTATTGATGGTTATACTTCACTGTACGGCAATATGGACATCTACCAACATAGGGCTGCTACCTTTGGATTTATCCACTCACTGAGGATGTATGTTCCACAGCAATTCTAAAACCGGAAATGCAGATCCATTATAAATCGAAGTGCTGGCTGTTGAAGACACAGCACTGAATGTTGTCATTTTCACAGTATTGTAACTGTTGTATAACATTGTTCTCTGAAAATGACAGTTCCAAATCAATTCTAGAATAATCAATGTATTCTACGGTTATGGCTTGTTGTATTTACAGTTGACACTGCAGTACTTCGGAAGCCCACACATACAGTACTGTTGCCGTTGCATTTACCTGCGCAGTGATGATTTATGTTAAATAACAGTTCTTGAATGACAAATTCCAGACCTATGATCCCTGAAGAATTCAGCAATTTATAACACAGAGCAGAATGAATCCATCACCACAGTAATGTAACCGTCCGCCTACCTTGTTCACAGGTGATGTACATCCGAAGCTGATTCTAGAATAACCTATGTATAGAGTGGCTGTAGCTAGTGATACTTACAGTTGATGTGCGGCTTGTATTGCATCTAAAAATGGTGCACTATTGCTGTTGGTTTATTCTGTATACTGATTATGTACATACTACAGCAACTCCAGTACGAGAAATGCAGATCCGTCATTCCACGAGATATTATCTATTGACAACACAGTACGTAGTCCAGCAATCTTCGTGTTATGGTAGAGGTATGATAACTTTGTTCACTGATAATATCAGTTTCAAGGCAATACAAGAATAATTAATGTATCGTACGGTCGTGGCTTGAGGTATCTCAAACTGCCTGCACGGTACATAGTACATCAGCCAGCAGAGACCTGGAGTCGCTGCATTAATTTGTTCAGTGATGATTTCGATTACATTGTTCTTCTAGAATGACAAAGGACGGATCCGTTTTCCCCCAAGGTATTAACAATTGGCAGCATAGTAATGTTACTGTCTTTATCACAGTACTGTAGCTGTTGGAATCCTTTGCTCACTGATGAAGAAATTCGAAAGTGACTGTTGAAACATGTATTACATTGACCACGGCTACGACAAAGAGTGTGTATAGTGTGAGATGCCAGCAAAGCTTGAGTAGTAGGAAAAGCTTCCGCGAGGCGCGATTTACGTCACTCATGCCTGCCTGTGGCTGGATCATGTAAGCAGAGAGGAGACATAGCGTCACATAAATGTCTTAATATATCACATGTTATTGGTGACATAGGGTGTTGTAGATGAGAGAATCTCATTCTAGTAGTACAAATAATAAATGCTATTAAAGAAAGTATGAATATTTTGTGTTTACGGACCTCATTTATTAACATGGTTGCAGTCCGTAGTATCCAACAGTTTCTCGGTGATGAAGGTTATGGAGCAATATGAGATAGTGAGTGATATGCAGTGAAACATACGTAGGAATAATACATACTGAAAATAGATAGAGAAGTAAAGCTACTGAGAGAAAAGGAAAAATGTAAAGATAAAAAAAAAGGTTAAAAAGGTGAACAGAAACAGTTCGAAAGATGATGCTGCAAAGATTCCAATTTCTGGCGGGAGTGTCTATAAAATACTAGGAAATAGAATATCACGATATCTGAAGTGGTAATAGTGCTACGAACCGGCATCACGTATATGGTAAGCAACAGAAAATGAAACCGACTCTAACAACTTGAATTTAATTTTGATGAATTATACATACTGTAGCATATCGGACGAGCAACTGGAGTTTGTGAGTGAACTAAATACGGCGGGAAAGTCTTGGATATATTAGAAGAAATGTATGTACAAAAATCTGCAGCACTACGGATACGTATCAGCAATAAATTGGATCGAAAGCGATTGAAAGGTTACGGCGATTCAAGTTCATTCTCTATGAATTATGAGAAAACTGTTAATGAATCGACGAGTGCTCGTTCTGAAATTAAGGAGAGTGGGAAACTGCACCATACGTTAAAAACGCTAACAGAATCACTGTCCTATGTTTTTAGTTAGTTACCATTTGGGAAACCCAAGGACAATTAGAAAGTGGTAAAAAGATTTCAAGTGTATTTATAGACGATAAGTAAATAATGGAGTGCCGCAAATGTGGAAAAGAAGAAAATATGGCACGAAATCGCCAAAGCACCTGCAAACCAGGTAGCAGAGGTGGTTCCCGCTGGCAAGTTGGTGTCAGACAACCCTGTCAACGACAATCTGCTGATCAAGAATTTCAAAGCAGAGGAGGTCGAGGTTATGGTCAACGTGGACGTAGTAAGAACCAGAGAGGCCGTGGTATGAGTTGGTAGTCGTACCATTAATGAATGGTACAACACGATGCGAGGTCCTCATACAAAGACAGAAACTGTGTTCAAGGAACTTGATTCCCTCTGGCTCGATGTCAACGAGAACAGAATGAGAGTGAATGCCTGAGTGATAAGAATGCGTGCAGTTGTGAGACATAAAAATGGATTTGTTAGTGGATAGTGGATTTTCGGACCATACTGTGAATGATGGATATCCTTTTTCCGAAAAAACCGTATAAATGTTAAGACTGGAGAATGTCGAATAGTAAAAGGGGCAAAAGTAGGAAAAATTGTTACTTATCTTGACGTTTATAGACAGAAAGTTAAAATAAAAATATCCACTACATTTTGTTTAAAAGAAATGGATAAAAATTTACTCTGCTATGCGAGAATAACAGATGACAACAAAATTGTATGCACAGGTAATACTTCAAAAGTTTATGAGATGTATGGAGTATTAATTGGAATTGCTTATAAAGTGTATGTTCTATACAAAATCAGTATCTCTCTAGATAGAAATCAGACTTATGCCAAAGACGTCGAGAAGATGGCACGGAAAAAATGATTACTCCGAATCTTATGTGGCGAAAATTTTAATTATTTAAATTTGATGCGTCAGAAAAGATTAGTTGAGAAATAGCCAGAAAATGTGGAGCATACCTTTTTAAAATGTGGGACGAGCGTTCAACGCAAGATGCACAATTTGACATGTCGAAGCAATACAAGTACGTCATGTAAAATTCTTGAGTTAGTACAAATAGATTCATATGCGCCTCAACATGCAGCGGGGTATGACGGATCAGAGTATTTCTTAATTTCCATTTACGATTTTAGTGAATGTATTGTAACTTAAGCATTCAAAAAAGGAATGATGTTTATGATTGCTTTATAGACCAAATAAAGGGTACAGAATACTCAACTAGCTCAAAGGTAAAAAGACTGAGGTACGGTAATGGAAAGGAATACATTAATAACGAAATGCGTAAATTAATTCGTGAAAAAGGGAATTCTCTTAGAGCCATGTCCACCTCATGCTCATGAGCTGAACGGAGCAGCTGAGCGTTGCAACAGAACTATAATGAATTTGGCTAGACGCTTACACCCAGACTCGAAAACAAATATCAGATATTGGCCTGTAACAGTAAAAGCTGCTTCATGCCCGAGAAATGGGGTCATAACAAATAACGTGGAAATGAAAACTGCTATAGAAATATGTTTCTGAACAAAGCAAAATATTGAAAATTTGAAACTGGGTGAGTGTTAAGCCTTTACAAAGGTACCAAATATTAAACGAAGGTCGAAGTGGGATAGAAAAGCTGACGTTTGTATAATGGTAGGATACTGAAATACTGGTTATAGAGTGTTAATTAATAATGAAGGTATGGTTGCTGGACACGTAGGTACTGTTGAAATCGAAAAATTATTGCGATTTAATGGAGATGATGAATATAATGGTGAATCAATACAGAACGTGTGTGAAAGAACTGACTCTGAAGAAGTTCAAGAATTCGTGATGAGAAATAATGAACATGAAGTGTTACTAACGAAAATAAGAAGGAAGACGAGTATCTTGTCGAATTTGAGCAAGAACTGAGATGATCCGTACGTCAAACGAAAAAACCTGAGGGATATAACTCTAAAACATACTGTTACATGTAAATTTTTTAAGTGCATATATTCCAGGAACCTATGACGAAGCGTTAAGTGGGAATGAATTTGATTTATGGAATGAGGCAATGAAATGCGGGATAAATAGCTTAGGTAAAGTGAAACTTTGGAACTGGTAGACAAGCTGGAAAAGGAGAAAATTTTAGATTCAGAATGGGTTTTTACAAATAAGGCTGATGATCGAAAAAAAGCAAGGCTGGTTGTATACGTATGCCAACAAGGTGAGGTACTGGAAGAGCTTTATTCCCCAGTAGCAAAAATACATTCATTAAAATGGTTATTAGCATACGGTTGTTATTATAAATTAAGAGTAACAAAAATGGATGTGGAAACCGCGCTCCGCAATGGAAATGTAAAATCTGAAGTGTTTGTTATGCAACCAGTGTGTTATGATGATGTGAATGGAAAGGTGTACAGATTGAGAGAATCATGTGAAATCCCTAGATACTGGCATGAATGCTTTGACGAATATATTATAAAATTAGTATCTGGTAGAGGTGAGAACGATTATTGTTTATGCACAAATGGAGAGAAAGGAAACAGTATATTTAATTTTCTGTGCAGACTATTTACTAATTTGTGCAAGAGACGAACATATACTTAAGGAAATCAAAGCTAAACTGTCAAAAAGGTTCGCAATGAATGATTTAGGTGAAGTGAAAACTTTTGTTGGAATAAACATAGATTACGATTTTAAAAAAGGTGTCATGAAGCTCAATCAGATACATTACACTGAGACTTCAGCATAGAGATGCAAGGTTGAGAACAACAAATTATATAGTACACAGATGGAGCAAAATTTGAACCTGGAACCATCACAATTGGCCTCAATTGAGATGAAATATACATATCTCATTGGAGCATTATTGTATGTTGCCACTGGAACACCAATAGATAACAGATAGAGTGCAAATTATTTAAGTCGATTCCAAAATTGTTATGATGAATCTCATCTTAAACATGCATTAAGAGTTTTGAAACATCTTTATCTTACACGACAAAAAAGATTAACATGTCAAAGAAATTTGAATGATGAGACGATGGAATGCTCTTTTGACGCTGATTGGGCTGGATGTAAAACAGATAGAAAGTCAACTGCAGTTCACATATTAAGGCTATCTGAATGTGTTATATTTTTGGAAGTCAGGAAAGCAAAACTGTGTTACAAAATCATCCCTAGCTGCTGAATACTTATCGTTATCAGAAGCAGTTATCATGATAATTTATTTGAAGGAACTGCTAAAAGAATTTGATATAAAGATTGAAAGCCAACAAAATGTAAAGAAGGTGATTCAGGTTCAATTGCGATATCGAAATATGGAAATTTGACAAAGAACTCGAAATATAATGAAATACATTATCATTTCGTACATGAATGCTATGAACATCAAGAAATAGACATTGTAATGATCAATTCAGAAAACAACGTATTAAATATTTTGAGGAACGCATTAGGAAGGAGTAAATTTGAAAAATTTAGATCAGGTACGTGATTAAGTTAAGTTGCAAAAATGACCAGTATAAGAATGTTTATAAGAGCGTAAGGTTAAGGAAGTCAAAATTAATGAGGTGTGTTGAAATATGTATAATTTTGATCACCGCTACGTAAATGAGTGTGTATATTGTGAGATGACCGCTAAGCTACGGTAGTAGGAAAAACTTCCGCGAGGCGCGCTTTACGTCATTCATGCTTGCTGTGTCTGGAGGCATGGGTGTAGAGAGAAGGTGTAGCGTAGTAATAATGTGCTAATAAATCAGAATTTATTGGTGAAATAGGGAGTTGTAGATAAGAGAATTACATCCTAATAATACTAATAACGGATGCTTTTAAAGGAGGTTTGAACATTTTGTGCTTGCGGACCGCATTTATTAACCGCGACTATTGAATAACCAATTCAAATTTCGGTTATGGCTAGTAATATTTACAATTGTCATCACTGCATTTAGTACATCTTCCGACGGAGCACTGATGCCGTTGGATTAATCTGTTCACTGATGATGCATACCCCACAGTGACCCTAGAACGAGAAAAGCAGATCCACTATCCCTCGAGATATTAACAATTGACACCACATTACTGAGTGCAGCCATCTTCACAGTAGAGCAACCGTTGGTCTACTTTGTAAACCGATGATGTAGATACGAAAGTGATTATTGAATAATGAATGCATAGTGCGGTTATGGCTTGACATATATCAAATTGATGGTACTGCCTTAGTAAATCCACCGGCAGAGCACCGCAGCAGATGTATTAGTCCGCTCAATGACGATATCGATTTCATAGCAATTCTAGTACCACAAATGACAGATCCATTATACCTCGAGACATTAGCGATTGACAACACAGTACTGAGTGGAGCCACCATAACAGCAATATAGCCGTTGGGTTAATTTGCTCACACATGGTGTAAGTTCCAAGGTAATTCTGGAAAAATATGTATATTACGGTTGTGGCTTGAGACTTTTCCAACTAATATTACTGTAGTTAGTACATATGGCAACAGAGCGCTGTTGCCGTTGGGTTAATGTGTTTAATCATGATATATATATTGTAAAGCTTCAGAGTGACATAATACAGGCACACTGTTCCTCGAGATATCAACAATTCTATGCTATGTACTGACTACAACTATCTTCACAGTAATTCGAACACTGCACTACTTTATTCACAGATGTCGCAATTTCCTTCGTAATACTTGAGCAACCTACGTAAACCACGGTAATGGCTAGTGAAGTTTAAAGTTCACATTACGATAGTTAGTATATATATCAACGTAGCACTCTTACTGTTTGATGGTATTCGTCACTGAATATGTACGTTCTACAGCAATTCTAGAACGAGGTATGCAGGTCCATCATCCCTCGAGATATTAACAGTTGTCAAAAGTGTACTGTGTACAGTCGTCATCAAAGCGTTGTAACGATGCCATTGCTATGCTTAATGTTAATATCTCCTTCAAAGAAATTCTATAATAATCAACGTACTGTGCGGTTATGGCGAGAGGCATCGCCCACTGACTGCACGGTACCCAGTACATCAACCAGCAGAGTACTGGAGCAGCTGTATTAATCTGTTCAATGAAGGTTTTGAATAATAGCTATTCTAGAACGACAAAAGACTGATCCACTATCCCTCAGGGTATTAACAATTGGCAACATAGTAATGAGTACAGTCATTTCCACAGTACTGTAGCCGTTGGAATACTTCGTTCACTGAGTATGAAATTCGAAAGTGACTGTTGAAATATATACATCTTTGACCACTGCTACGTCAATGCGCGTGTACAGTGTGAGATGCCTGCTAGGATAGATTACGAGGACAACCATCCGCGAGTCGCGCTGTACGTTACTCATGGTTGCCTTTTGCTGGAAACATGGAAGACGTGGGAAGATGTAGCGTTGCGTCGTGTTAATGCGTTAATGTATCAGATACTATTGGTGATACAGAGAGTTGTAGTTGAGAGAAGCTCATCCTAATGATACTAATAATAGATAATATAAGAGAAAGTATGAATATTTTGTGTTTACGGTCCCCTTTTATTATCATGGTAGCAGCCCGTGGTTTCCAACACGTGCTCGGTGAAAAAGGTTATGAAGTCACATGAGACAGTGAGTGATATACAGTGTAACATACTTAGAAGGAATACAGACTGAAAATAAGTAGAGATTTAAAGCTACTGAAGGAAAAGGGAAAAAGCAGAAATTGGAAGGTGATACATAAAAATAAAAAAATAAAAAGAAAAAATTCGGGTGAAAGTGCTACAAATATTACAACCTTAGACGGGAGTGATTATAAAATACGGAAAAAGAGAATTTCACTGTATCCGAAATGGTAAAAGTGCCACGAGCCGGCTATAGGCATAAGGTTAACAAGAGAAAAGGGACTGACTGGAATAACTTGAATCCAAATGTGATGAATTATACATACGGTAGCATATCGAACGAGCAGCTAGAGTTTGCGGGTGAATTGAATGCGGCGAAAGAAATTTTGGATAAACTTGATGAAATGTTTCAACAAAAATCTACAGCATTACAGATATATATTTGGAACAACTTGGATCGAAAGATATTAAAAAAAATTACGACGATTCATGTTCATTCTTTCTGAACTTTTGAGAAAACAGTTAATGAGTTGAAGGTTGCAAGTGCGGAAATAAAGGAAAGTGAAAGACTCCATTATATGTTAGAAACGCAACCGCAATCACTTTGCTAGGTTTGTGATATGATAGGCACAATGAATACCAAGGATTGCGCTTGCGAGCTATTGAAGAGCAAAGTTACCATGTGGGAAGCCCAAGGGCAATCAGAATGTGAAAATTATAAATAGCACGAAACACACAAAAGACGAGTAGACCAAGTAGCAGCGGTGATTGTAACTGACAAGGAGGTGGGAGGCAACCCAGGCAAGAAAAATCTGCTAATCAACAATTTCGAGGCCAAGGAGGTCGAGGTTATGGCCAACGTGGACATAGTAGGAACCAGAGAGATCGTGGCTAGGTTTGGCAGTCGTACCATGATGGAACGGGTCAACATCATGCGAGGTACTCATACAAAACGCGAGATAATTAGCTTGGGAGAAATGAATCCTGGGAACTGGTAGACAAGCCGGAAGACAAGAAAGTTTTGACTTGAGATGGGTTTCTACAAATAAGGCTGATGGTCGAAGAAAAGCAAGGCTGGTTGTATGCGGTTTTCAACAAGATGAGGTAATGGAGGTGCTATAATTCCCAGTGGCAAAAATAAAGTCAATAAAATTAGTGTTAGCATACTGCTGTAATTATGAATTAACAATAACTCAAATGGACGTGGAAACCGCATTCCTGAATGGAAATATAGAATTTAAAGTGTTTGCTATGCAACCAGTAGGTTATGACGATATGAGTGGAGAAGTATGCAAATTGAGAATAGCATTGTGTGCATTACGTGAAAGACCTAAATGCTGGTATGAATGCTTTGACAAATATATTACAATGTTATGATTTCGAGGAAGTGAGAATGACTATTGTTTATACATGGAAATAGAGAAGAATGAACAAATATATTTAACTTTGTATGTAGAGCATTTACTAATTTGTGGAAGAAAAGAAGATGTACTTAAGTAAATCAAAGCTAAACGGTCAAGAAGACTTG
This sequence comes from Eufriesea mexicana, assembly GCF_001483705.2. Lineage (NCBI taxonomy): Eukaryota > Metazoa > Arthropoda > Insecta > Hymenoptera > Apidae > Eufriesea > Eufriesea mexicana. The sequence goes on along the minus strand of NW_016916950.1, from coordinate 60,362 downwards.
CAATGAAAGATTTAGGTGAATTGAAACCTTATGTTTTAATAAACATAGATTGCGACTTTAAAAAAGGTGTCATGAAGCTCGATCGGAAATATTACATTGAGACTTTAGCAAAGAGATGCAATATTGAGAACAGTAAATTATGTAGTACATCGATGCAGCAAAGTTTGAACCTGGAACAATCACAATCGTCCTCAATTGAAATGAAATATAGAAACCTCATTGGAGAATTATTGTACGATGGGATGGGAACACCAATAGACATTAGTTATAGTGCAAATTATTTAAGTCGGTTCCAAAATTGTTATGATGAATCTCACCTTAAATATACTTTAAGAGCTTTGAAATATCATTTTCTTACACGAGAAAGAAAATTAACATATCAAAGAAATATAAATGATGAGATAATGGATAGCTCTGTTGACGCTGATTGGGCTGGAAGTAAAACAGATAGACAACCAACTACAGGTTAAATAATAAGACTATCTGAAAATGTTATATTTTGGAAATCGAGAAAGCAAAACTGTGTAACAAAGTCACCCGCAGCTGCTGAATATGTATCGTTATCGGAAGCAGCTGGCGAGATAAAATTTCTAAAGAAACTGCTAAAAGATTTTGATGTTGAGATTGAAAAGCCAACAAAAATTAATAAAGATAATTCAGGAGCAGTTGCAGTATCGATATGTGGAAATTAAACAAAAAACTCGATATATAACGAAGTGCATTGTCATTTCGCACATGAATGCTATGAACATCAAGAAATAGTCATTGTAAAGACTGAAGGAGAGACCAAGGTAGCCGATATTTTGACCAAAGCATTAGGAGGAAGTGATTTTGAAAAATTATAAGAGTTACGAAACTAAGCTAAGTTGCAAAAATGACCAGCATAAGATTCTTTATATGAGTGTAAAGTTATGGTAGTCAAAATTACGGAGGAGCGTTGAAATATGTATAATTTTGAGCTCCGCTGTGCAAATAGGGGTGTACAGCGTGAGATGCCTGCTAAGTTAGAGTAGTAGGAAAATCTTCCGCTGGGCGCGCTTTATGTCACTCGTGTCCGCTGTGGCTGGAAGCATGGAAGTAGAGAGAAGACGTAGCGTCGTACTAATGTGTTAATAAATCAGAATTTATTGGTGAAATAAAAAGTCGTAGGTGAGAGTATCTCATCCCAATAATACTAATATCAAATTCTATTAAAGATAGTATGAATAATTTGTGCTTACGAAACTCAATTATTAACAATGACAAAAGAATAACCTATGTATGTTGCGGTTATGGCTAGTAATATTTGCAATCGTTATGACGGCGCCCAGTACATCTTCCAACAGAACATTCATGCCGTTGGATTAATCTGTTCACTGATGATGTATACACCACAGCAGTTATGGAACAGGAAATGCAGATCCACATACTTGCAATTGACAACACATTACTGAGTGCAGCTACCATCACAGTACAGTATGCGTTGACACTCTTCGTTCACTGATAATGTTGATTCGAATGTGATTCTTCAATAACGAGTGCATAGTGCAGTTATGTCTTGAGATATATCCAACTGATGGTACTGGTTTAGTAAATCCACCAGCAGAGCACTGCAGCCGGTGTATTAATCTCTTCAATGATAATATCGATTTCGTAGCAATTCTAGAATCACGAATGACACATACATTATGCCTCGAGATATGAACAATTGGCAACGCAGCACAGATTATAGCAATCGTCACAGTATCGTTAGGGTTGTAAAACATTGCTCTCTGAAAATGACAGTTGTAAGGCACTCTAGAATAATCAATGCATGTTACTGTTATGACTAGAGATATTTCCAACTGACAGAGCGGTACTTTGTACATCAACCGGCAGAGATTTGCTGCCGCTGTATTAATCCGTTGATTGTTGACATTGATCCTATAGCATTTCTAGAATGACAAAAGGCAGATCCACTATTCCTCGAGATATTAGCAGTTGATAACAAAGTAATGAATACAGACATCACCAGAGTAATGCAGCCGTTGGACTACTTCGTTCACTCATGATGTAATTTCCAAAGTAATTCTGGTATAATCAATGTATATTAAGTTTGTGGGTTGAGATATTTCCAATTGACTGTATGGTACCTGTTACATTCGCCAATATAGCCCTTTGGGTGATGGACACAACTGTTCAGTGATGCTTCAAATTCAACAACAATTCTAGTATGGCACAAGGCTGGTCTACTATCCCTCGAGATATCAACAATTGAGGACAATTTACTTACTACAGGCATTTTCGCAGTAATTTAGACCTTGGTCTACTTTGTTCCCTGATAATGTATATACCAAAGTAACTCCGGAATGACGTGCGTATACTGCGGATATTGTTACTGTTACTTGCATTTCACTGTACGGTAATTACTGCATTTATTAACAGAGCATTGGAGCCGTTGGATTGAATAAGTCACTGAAAATGCAATTTCTACAGCGCACGTAGAATGAAAAATGAAGGTACACTGTACCTCGAGATGTTAACAATCAACATGACAGTACCGAATTCAACCATCATAATAGTAGTGTAGCCGTCGGAACTCTATGACCACAGACGGTGCATATTACAATCAATTCCGCTATAATCATTGCATATTACGGTTACAGCTTGAGATATTCCCAATTGAGGGTACGGTGCTTACTAAACCCACCAATATCGCAACGTAGCCGCTGGAATAACCTGTACTCTGTTGATATGGGGCTGATTGCAACCCTAGAATGATAAATGAAGATACATTATCCGTCGCGACATTATGGAGTTACAAAGCAGCTCTAAGTACAGCAATCACGACAGTACTGCAGCCGTTGGAATACCTTGTCCACTGATGTCGTAAATTCAAAAGCTGTTATGGACTACCCAATGTATATTACAGTTGTGGCTTGAGATATTTCCAATTGTCATTATAGTACTTATTACATTCACAAATGCAGCACGGTAGCCGCTGGATTTGTAAGTTCAATAATGATATAAAATCTATAACAATTCTCGAACGGCGAGATACAGATACACTGACAAACGATATGTTGGAATTGTCGACACAGTACAGAGTACAGCCGTCATCACAGTAATGTAGCTGTTGGCCACATTGGTCACTGGTGATTAAAGTTCGACAGAAACTAGAACAACCTATGCATGTTGCGGTTGTGGCTAGTGATATTTACAATTGGCAGTACGGAGTTTGATACATCTACCAGCAGAGCGCTATTGCTATTTGACTTATCTGTTCACTTATGACGTATACTGCACGGCAATTCTAGAACGAGAAATGCAGGTCCATTATGTATCGAGTCATTATCAATTGACAACACATTAATGAGTACAGCCATCTTCACAGCAGTGTAGCCTATTGGACTGCCTCTTTCAATAATTATGAAGAAACAAAGACAATTCTGAAATAATCATTGCATATCAAGCTTATGGCTTGACATATATACAACTGACATTTCGGTACCTATTACATCCACCAATATAGCACTGCAACCAATTCACTATTCTGTTCAATGATGACTTAAATTCAAAGACCATTCTAGAATGACGGAATACAGATACACCGACGCTCGAGATATTAAAAATTGAGATCACAGTACTGAGTAAAGCGAACATCTCGCTAATGCAGAGGATGGACGGCTTTGTCCACTGGTAATGGATATTCTAAAGTAACTCTTGGGTAACCTAGGTACATTGAGGTTTTGGCCACTGACGTTTACAATTCACAGAACGTTAATTACTACATCTACGAGTAGAGCACCGTTGCCGTTGGTTTAAATTGGCCACAGAAAGTGTATATTATGTAGCAATTTTAGAACGCTATATGAGGGTCCATTATCCCTCGAAATGTTATCAATTGACAACACAGCACTGAGGACAGCCGTCAGCACAGTACTGCAGTTGTTGCAGAATATTGCTCACAAATTACGAGGTAACAAAGAAAATTCTGGTATAATCATTGCACATTACGGTTATGGTTTGAGACATTTTCAGTTGACGACACGTTACTTGCTACGTACACCAATATATCTCCGGACACGTAGGATTAAACTGTTCATGGATGACATAAATTCTATAACAATTCTAGAGCGACAAAATACACATCCACTGTTCCACACGATGTTAACAATTGACAACACTGTACTGAGTTCAGTCAACGTCACAGCAAAGTAGCTGCTGGGATACTTTTTCCACTGACGATGTAAATTCGAAAGAGATCCTAGAATAACCTATAATACGTGCAGATACGGCTAGTGGCATTTACAATTCACAGTACGTCATTTATTACGTCTAGCAACAGATCACATATGTGGCTGTATTTATCTGTCCACTGATGATGCATATTCTACAGCAATTCTAGAACGAGATATGCAGATCCACTATCGCTCGAGGCATTAACAAATGACAACGTAGCACTGAGTACAGCCATCTTTACAGCACTGTAGCCGTTCAATGGCTATGCTCACTGGCGTTGTAAATTCCAATGCATTTCTAGAATAGCCGACATAAGTTACGGTTAACGCTTGAGATATTTTCAATTGTTAGTACGTTACTTATTAAATCCACCAATATAGCAGAGTAGCCGGTGGATTATTCTGCTCAATGAAGATTCTGATTCTATAGCAGTTCTACAACGACAAAGTGCATATCCATTGTCCCTCGAAATATTAGCAATTTACAACAATGTACTGAGTACACCCACCTTCACAGTAATATAGCCGCTGGACTACTTTGCTCGCTAATAATGTAAATTCGAAAGTGATTCTAGAATAACCCATGTATAGAGAGGTTCTGGTTAATGATATTTACAATTGACAGTACGGCATTTTGTACGTCTACCAACATATCGATTTTGCCGTTGTATTAATCTCTTCACTGATGATACATATGCTAAGGCAATTCTGGAACGAGACATGCAAAGCCATTATCTCCCAAGATATTAAAAAATGACACCACAGTTCCTATTACGGCCATTATCACAGTATTGTCGCCGCTCAATAACTACGTTCACTGTTGATGTAAGCTACAAAGAAATTCTGGAGAAAACAGCGCATATTCCGGTTATGGCTTGTGGCATTTCCAATTGACAGTACGGTACGTATTACATCCACGAAAATAGCTGTGTAGCCGTTAGATTAAACTGATCGATTATGATTTAAATTCCGTGGCATATCTAGAAATGCAGAAATAAGTCTACTATTCTTCGAGTCATTAATGATTGACAGATCAGAACCGAAATCACCCACCATCAGAGACATGTAGCAGTTGGACTACTTTGCCCACTGATAATATAATTCGATTGTGATTCTAGAATAACCTATGTATAATGCAGGTATGGCTAGTGTTATTTACAACTGGCAGTACGGCATTTAGTACATCTTCCACCAGATCTCTGTTGCCGTCTTATTAATCTGTTCACTGATGATGTATATTCCACAGCAGTCCCAAAACGAGATATGCAGATCCATCGTCCCTCGAGGTATCAACAAATTGCGACACAGTACTGATTACTGCCAACATCACATTATTGCGGTCCATCAATAACAATGATCACTGATTATGAAGGTTCCATTGCAATTCTAGAAATATCAAAGTGTATTACGGTTATGGCCTGAGTTATTTCCAATTTTCATACGGTACTTATTACAGCCAGCAATATAGCAGAGTAACCGTCTTGCCATTCTGTTCATTAATGACTTTAGTTCCATAACAATTTTAGAACGACATAATGCTGATCCACTCTCCGCCGAGGTATTAGCAATTTACAACACACTACTGGGTAAACACAATATCACAGAGATATAATCGCTGGATTTCTTCTTTCAAAGATAATGTACATTCGCATATGATTCTAGAGTAACCTACGTGTAGTGCGTCTATTTCAAGTGATATTTACAATTGGCAGTACGCCATTCGCTACGTCTACCAACAGATCATTAATGACGTTTTAATAATCTGTTCACTGATGATGTATGTTGCACAGCAATTCCAGAACGGCGTATGAAGAACCACAGTCCCACGAGTTATTAACATATTGCAACACTGTACTGAGTACAGCAAACACCACAGATTGAAGGCGTTGGGTAAATTTGTTCACTGCCAATGTTATTTCCAAAGCAATTCAGGAATAATCTTTGTATATTACGGTTATGGCTTCAGCTATTTCCAATTGACTGTACGGCACTTACCACATCAACCAACATAGTGCGGCAGCCGTTGCATTACTCTGCTCAATGATGATTTAAATTCTATAACTACTCTAGAATGACAAAATAGAGATCCGCGGACCCTCGAGTTATTGGCAGTTTTCAAGACAGTATTGAGTGCACCCATCATCAGTGCACTGTACGCAATGGACTGCTTTGTTCACTGATAATGTAAATTCGAATGTGATTCAGGAATAACCTAAGAATAATGCGAATACGGCTAGCGTCATTTACAACTGACAGTAAGACATTCAGTGCATCCTCCACCAGATCCCTCTTGCCGTTTGATTAGTCTGTTCACTGATGATGTATATTCCGCAGTAATTCTGAAGAGAGATACGCAGATTCATTATCCCTCGTGATATTAAGAAATGACAACGTAGTACTGAGAACAGCCGCCTTTACAGCATTCTAGCCGTTCAATTGCTATTTTCACTGATAATGTGTATTCCAACATAAATATAGAATAATGGGTATACATTACGGTTATCACTTGAGATAATTCTAATTGCTAGTGCGGCTCTTATTACAGCCGCCAATATAGCACAGTATCCGTCGGAACACTCTGTTCAATGATGATTTAATCTCAATAGCAGTTTTAGTATGACGAAGTGCAGATCCACTTATCCTTGAGTTGTTTGCAATTTACAACAAAGGACTGAGTACACCCACCATCAGAATGCTCTAGCCGATGGACTACTTTTTCCATTGATAACGTAAATTCGAAAGTGATTTTAGAATATACTATGCATTGTGAGGTTACGGCTAGTGACATTTAAAGATGACTGTACGTCTTTTCGGGCATATTCCAAAAGATCGCCCTGGCCGTTATATAGATCTTTTCGCTCATGACGTCTGTTCCATAGTAATTCTGGAACGAGAAACGCAGATACATTCTCCCTCGCGTTATTATCTATTGACGACACAGTACTGAGTACAGCCATCACCACAGCGTCGTAGCGAAAGAATAACTTTGATCGCTCATGATGCAAATTGCAATGCAATTCTAGGAAAATCAGCTCCTATTACGGTTATAGCTTCAGTCATTTCCAATTGACAGGACGGTACTCGTTACATCAACCAATATGGGATTGTAGCCTTCCAATTGAGCTGCTCAACGATAACCTAAATTCTATAACGTTGCAAGAATGGGACAATACAGGTCCACTATTCCCCGAGTCTTTAATAATTGACAGAACAGTACAGAGTACACACATCGTCACAGTAATGTAGACGATGTAATACTTTGTCCTCTGATGACGGAAATTCTAAAGTTATTCTAGAATAACTTAAGTATTGCACAGTTATGGTTTGTGATATATACAGCAGACAATACGGTGTTTATGACATCTTCCAACAGAGCACAATTGCCGGTGGATTAATATCTTCACCTACGATGTACGGTCTACAGCAATTCAAGGATGAAGAAAGCAGATCCATTATCCATCAAGATACTAGCAAGTGGTGACACGGTACTATGTACAGCCACTATCACATTGTTGTTGCCAGTCAATAATTACGTTATCTGTTGGTGTGGGTTCCGAAGGAGTTCTGGAATAATCAACGTATGTCACGGTTACGGCTTGAGATATTTCCAGTTGATAGTTCGGTACTTATTACATCCAGTAGTATAGCAGAGTACCCATCGCATTTTTCCGTTTAATGACGATTTATATCCTGTAGCAATTCTTGAATGACAAAATAGAGATCCACGGACCCCCGAGATATTAGCAATATTCATCAGAGCAGAGAGTACAGCCACCAACACAGTAATGCATCCGTTGGACTACTGTGTTCATTGATAATCTAAATTCTAATGTGACTCTAGAATAAGCAATGTACAGTGCAGTTATGACATTTACTAATGACAGTACGGCACTTAGTACGTCTACCACCAGAACACTGCTTCCATTGTATTAATAAGGCCACCGATGATGTATATTCCACAGCAATTCTTGAACGAGAAATTAAGGTCCATTTTCCCTCGAGATATTGACAGTGGACAATACAGTCGTGAATACAGCCATCATCACAGTAATGTAGCCGCCGGAATATTTTGTTCACTGATAACGCATATTCCAAGGTAACTTTATAATAACCCATGTATACTACGGTTATGACCAGTGATACTTAAGACTCAAGTTACGGTAGCTACTACATATACTAACTGAGGACCTTTGCCATCGGATTACCCAGTTGACTGATGATGCAAATGCAACAGAAATGGAAGTATGAAATATGCATATCCATTTTCCCAAGCGATATTAACATTTGACAACGCAGTACAGAGTACAGCTATCGTTACACTATTTCAGCTGCTTAATTACATTGTGCACTGGCGATGCTTGTTAGGAAACAATTGTAAAATAATCTATTTATGCCACGGTTATAGCCAGAGATACATACAATTGACAATACCGTACATCATACAGCTGCCAACAGTGGACTGAAGCCTTGGATTAAACTGTTCAATAACCATTTAGAAACTTCACCAACCTTAGAATGAGAAATGATTATCCATTATCGATCGAGTCATTAAAAATTGACAACTCACTTCTGCGTACAGCCATCATGACAGTATTGCTGCCTTTGAATAACTATGTTCACTGATAATGCAGAGGACATATCAACTGCAAGATAATTAGTGTACAGTACGGTTATGGCTAGTGATATTTGCAATTGAGGGCACGGTACACCGCGCACCTACCAACAGAGCACTTTTGCCGCCGGATTAATCAGATCAACGATGATTTAGATTCTATAATACTTCTAGAATGACAAAATAGGGTTCCACAGTCCCTCGAGATATTAACAAGTGGCAACACAGTCCTGAGTGCAGCGATCATCACAATAATGTAGATGTTGGACGACTTTGTTCACTGATGATGGGAATTTTAATGGAAATCTTGGATAACATTTATTCAGTGCTGTTACGGATAGTGATATTTACAATTCATAGTACGGTAATTATTACATCCACCAATGGTGCACTATTACCGTTGGCATAAATTGGTCTCTGCTGATGTATATTCTACAGCAAATGTAGAATGAGGAATGGAGGTCCATTATCCCTGGAGAAATTAACAATTGAGGACACAGTACAGATTACATCCATCATCACGGTATTTTAACCGCTGAATTGTTTGTACACTGATGACGTAGAATCCAATGCAATTCTAGAATTATCACTGTACAGTGCGTTTATGGCTTGAGAAATTTCCAAATGATAGTGCGGTACATATTACGTCAACCAGTATAGATCTGTATCCGTTGGACTATCCTGTTCAACGATATTTCATATACTATACCAATTCTAGAATGAAAGATACAGGTCCACTGTGCCTCGAGATATGAAAAATTGACAACACAGTACTGAGTTCCACCATCATCACAGTAATCTAGATATTAGACTACCTTGTGCACTTATCGTGTGAATTCCAAAGTAACTCTGGAGCAAACTATGTACATTACGGGTAGGGTTAGTGATATTTACAGTTCACAGTACGGTAATTAGTACATCTTCCAAAGGGGAACAGATGCCGTTGGATTAATGTGTTCATGGATGATTTATGTTTTGTGTATATTGTAGAATGCAAAAGACGGATCCATTATCCCATGAGACATTAACAATTGTCAACGCAGTACTGAGAACAGCCATTATCACGGTAGTGAAGCTGTTTTACTCCTCTGTCCACAAATGATGTAAATTCCAAAGATGTCCATTAATAATCAGCGGAAATTACGGTTATGGCTCGAGATATTTCCAATTGACTGTATGTTACGCATTACGTCCAACAATACATCACTGAAGTCGTTGGGTTAAACATTTCAGTGGTTAGTTTGGTTCCATAAGAAGTTCTAGAATGACAAAATACAGATCCAGGGCCTCGAGAAATGAATAAATGAAGACGCAGCGCTGAGTACAGCCATCTTCACCGTTGTGTAGCTGTTGGACTGCTTTGTTCACTTATGATGTGCATTCGGAAGCAATTCTGGAATTATCGGTGGATGTTACGGTTGTGGCATGAGTTATTTCGAAATGACAGCACGGTACGTATTACATACACAAATACATCAATGTAGCGGTCGTATTTATATGTATTTATTTATATGTTCAATGATGGTTTATATACTACAGCAATTCCAGAGTCTCAGAATACAGATCTACTGTCACTCGAAATATCAACAATTGACAACGCAGCATTAATTACAGCCATCATCACAGTACGGTAACTGTTTTATAACGTTGTTCGCAGTTAACGTGATTTCCACAGCAATTCAATCATAATCAGCTCAATGTGCGGTTATGGTTAGAAATACTTACATGTGACATTGCGGTACTTGGTACATCCAGAAGCAGAGACCTGCAGCCGCTGTACTGATCAGCTCAATGATGATTTATGCTCTCTAGATATTCTAGATGACGAAAAACATTTCCTTTATCGGTCGAGTTATTAACAATTGACAACATAGTACTCAGTACTGCCTTCTTCACAGTACCGTAAACATTGGACTACTTTGTTCACTGATGACGAAAATTCCAAAGCCATTCTGGAATAATCCATGAATAGCACGGTTATGGCATGAGATATTCTCAATTGACAGCAGGGCACTCACTACATCTACCAATATAGCACTGTCGCCCTTGGATTAAGCTGATCAATGATGACATAAGTTCTATGGCCCTTCGAGATTGGCGACATAGAGGTCCACTATCCCAGGAGATATTAAGAGCTTACAGCACAGATATGAGTAGAGCCACCATCAGAGAAACGTAGACGGTGGACTACTTTGTACACTGATGATTTTAATTCCTGTGCAACCCTAGAAAAGATAAAGTATATTACGGTTACGGCTTGAGATATTTCCAATAGACCGTGCGGTACTAATTACGTCCACCAATATAGCACTGTAGCCGTTGGAACAACATGTAAACGGATGATGCATATTCTACAACACTAATGGAGCGAGAAATGCAGAACATCATCCCTCGAGTTATTGAGATGTGACAACACAGTAACGTGCACAGCCATCATCAGAGTAATGTAGACCTTGTTCTACTTTGCTCACAGATGATGGAAATTACAAATCATTTTTGGATTAATCAATGTATATTGCAGTTATGTCTTGAGGTATTTCCAGCTGACAGTACGAAACATAGTAAATCCACCAGAAAAGCGCAGCAGTCGCTGTAATAATTAATTCAGTGATGATCTATATTCTATAACAATCCTGGAACGACAAAGCACAGGTCCACCATCTCTCGAAGCATTAACAATTGACAACACAGTACATTGTACAGCCATCGTCACTGTACTGTAGGCGTTCGATTAACCTTTTCACAAAAGGCTTAAATTCTACAGCAATCCTAGAATAATCATTGTACAGATCAGGTATGTCTAGAGGTTACTACAATCGATAGTACAGTACGAAGAACATCCACCAACAGAGCGTAGTTGTCGCTGGCTTATTCTTTTCACTGGTGATTTATACTGCATAGAAATTTTTGAATAATCAACAGATACATCATACATCTGTAGGGTATTGGCAAATGACAATACAGTACTGACTGTAGCCATATACTCAATACCTTAGCTATTGCATTAATCCGTTCGCTGATCGTTTTATACCTTCAAAAATTGCAGAATGACTGTAGAATGATGTAGATGGCTCAGGTATTGCTGTAAGTGTTATGTGATCAGTGAATGGACTAATCAAGTGACAATTGCAATCTGTGGATGTGTATGCTCAGTACTGTATCTTCAGTTGCAAATGACTCTACCTGAAATTGATCTGTACATAGAAAACTATGGAATTGCGACATAAAATGATTGATCAGAGGGTTGGTTAATACAATGGCTGAAGCACGGTGTTAATTGCCATACTCAGTAGTGCACTTTCAAATGTTCGTGTCTCCAGGTATACCTGATTAAACCTTTGGTCATTCTAGAACGGATGTGGTGGTTTATACTTCAGTGAAAGTATTGATACAATGGCTACAGTGTTATATAGATGGCTACGCTCGCTACTGTATTATCAGTTGTCAATACTTGCAGCTAAATTTGATCTAACCATGGCTCATGCTAGGATTGCTGTAGAACTCACATGGTCAGCGGAAAGATTAACCAATTTGATATCGCATTGCGTAGACGGCCACGCTGAATATTAAATGTTCAATTGCCTAAATGTAAAGCGATAATTGACCTATCCATGTATCGTTCAAGATTAGCAATATAACAGCGATGTTTAGGGAATAAGTTAATACAATGGCTGTTGGACATTATTGGTTGCTATACTCAGAAGTCCATGGTCAATTGTTAATATCTCTAGCTGTAACTGATTCATATTTCGATCATTCTGGAACTGCTATAGAATTAATGTCATCAGTGAAGAGATCAATCTGATAGCTAGACTGCTCTGTTGGCGGATATGGAAATTAATATACTGTCAATTGCAGGCATCTCAAGCTATAACTGATCTAAACGTTGATAATTCTGGAGATGCTACGAAACATAAATCATCAGTGCACAAATAATTCCAACGGCTACAGTACTGTGATGATGGTAGTACTCAGTACTTTTTTGTCAATTGTCAACATCTCGATCGACAATTGATCGAACTCATCTCATTCTGTTAATACTACAGAATTCAGACCATCGTTAAACAGATCAGTAAAGCGGTTGCAGCAGAGAGATAGTTGATGTATTCTGTATTGTACTCTCAGTGCTTATTGTCTGGAGCGGTAATTCATATTTCGTTCGTCATTCCAGAAATGAAGCAGAATTTAAATACTCAGAGAATATATTCATCCAACTGATGGGGTTCTGCGCTTATGAATGCACTTTGTGCTGTACTGGCATCTGTCAATAACTATAGGGGTAATAAATCCATAAATTAATCATTCTGAAATTTATATAGAACTTAGGTGATCTGCGTATAGATTAAACTAATGAACGTGGTACTGTTTAGACTTCAAGCCACAGTTCTGTACCTTCAAATATAAGTATCCCTAGCAACAGTGGATCATACCAGCATGGCAATATAAATTGTATCAGATAGGAACAGATTGAAACAATTGTTTCGGTACTGCGTCGATAGCTGTAGTCAGCACTGTACTATCAGTTGTTGATGTCTCCTGATACAACAGATTAACAACTTGACCAACCTGGAACTGTCATGGAATACAAATCGTCAGTGAATTTTGAAATTTCAGTGAACAAACTAATCTAACGGCAACAGTACCTTGTTGATGGCTATATTCAGCTATGGTTTGTCGAATATCTGTGACTCGAGCGATATTGGATCCGTCATTTGTCACACTAGAACTGCTATATAATGCAAATCATCAGTGGACCGGTTAATCCAACGGCAAATGTGCCCTGATGGTGAACGTACTATGTACCGTAATGTCCATTATAATTATCGCCAGACATAACTGATATGTGCAATGGTTCTGCTACAATTGCTATGAAGTTCAAAGCACGAGTGAACAGATTAATTCAATGTCTATTGTACAGTGATGATCGTTGTGCACTGTACTGCCTTGTCAATAAACATTGCCTCGTGCGGTAATAGACATGCCTTTGTCATTCTAGCACTGCTGTAGAATTTAAAACATAATTGTGGAGACTTTTCCAAAGGTAACAGAGCCCTATTGGTGGATGTACTGAGCACGGCACCGCCAATTGTAAGTGTCTCTTGCTGCATCTGATCTATGCATTGATTATGGAAGAGTTGCGGATTTTAAATTATCAGTGGACAAATTATTTCAACGGGCGATATTGGATCAGTCCTTCTCATTATTTAACTGCTATAGAAACTTAATATTCGTAGTGGTGATTTATCCAACAGCTACAGTGTTCTGTTGGTAGACGTACTATGCATTGTACTGTCAATTGTAGATATCACTAGCCGCACCTGAGTTATACATTGGTTATGCTAGAATTTCTTAGGAAAATACATCACCAGTGAATAAATTAATCGAACGGCTGCAGTACTGTGGAGATGGTTGCACTCACTACTGCCCTCTTACGCGTTAATACCTCGTGCTACCATGAATTTGCCTTTAGTCACCCTAGATTGGCTATAGAACATTTATCGTCGTTCATGCAGGTCAGTGCAGCGGCAACAGTGCCCTGTTGATGCCTATACTCAGAAATCTAGTGACATATGTCAATGTCTGCAGCAAAGGTTGCACTGTCCAGTGATTACTCTACAATTGCTAAAGGACTTTGATTATCAGCGAACAGATTAATTCATTGGGTATACTATTGTGCAGATCGCTACACTCGGTACTCTGTTGCCATTTGTCAATATCACAACCGATATATGGTCTACCCGTTTATCATTCTAGAGTTGCTATAGAGCTTGAATTATCATTGAACAGATTAATCTATGTGCTTAGTACTGTGATGATAGCAATACACGGTACTGAGTTGTCAGTTGTTAACATCTTGATCTATGATGTATCTGTCTTTTGTCATCCTGAATTTGCTAGAGAGTTCAATCATCAGTGAACAGGTTAATCAAGCGAGCACAGTGCACCTTTGATTTCTATGCTTCGTACCGTATTGGCAAATGTCAATATCTATAACGACGACTGCACTATACATTGACTATTCTCGCATTGCTGAGGAATTTGTGACATCAGAGAACAAATTAACCGTCTGCTAAGTTGCTGTCATGATGGCTGCGCTCAGCACTGCTTTGTCCTTTGTTTAGGTCTCGATCGCTAGTGCCTCCAGCTGTTGGTCACTCTAGAATTGCTATAGAGCTTAAATCATCAGTGAACGAAATATTCCAACGGCCACAGTACTGTGTTGCTAGATGAGGTGAGAACAGTTTTGTCAATTGTGCATATCTCTGTCCATAACGTATGCATACATTTATGAATCTCGAGTTGTCGCGGAATATATGTCACCAGTGAACAGAGTTATCATATGGCCACAGTGCACTTCTGATGGCTATACTCAAAACGGCATCGACATTTGTCAATGTCTCCAACGATAATTGGTCTGTGCATTCATCACTGTATGGTTGCTGAAGAACTTTTGGTATCAGCGTACAGATTAATTCAATGACTAAAGTGTCGTGTAAATGGTTACGCTCAGTACTGTATTGTTACTTGTTAATGTCACAACTGATATACGATCTATCCATTCATCATTCTTCAATTGCTGAAGAACTCATAATATCAGCGAAACGATTGAAGAATTGGCTACAGCACCCAGTTGATGGCCATTCTTTGTAATGTATTAGTAAATGTCAAGGTCACGAGCGACAATTGCTGTACTCTGAGCTATGTTGTCAACTGTTTATATCTCGAGCGACAGTCGATCTGTCTTTTGGCGTTCCAGAAGTGCTATAGTATTTAAATCGACAGTGAATTCATTCATCAAATGGCAGCAGTGCTTTGTCGATGGCTACACTCAGCGGTGAATTGACGTATGTCAATGTCGCCAGCGACAATTGCTCTGTGAATTCATCATTCTTCAATTGCTGAGGAGCATACACGATCATCGAGCACACTAATTAACTGGCTACACAACTGTGAATACAGTTACGCACTGTACTTGATCGGCATTGGGCAATAGCACAACCTATATTTGGTATACGCATGGATCGTTCCAGTATTGCTATCGAGTTTACATCATCAGTGATAAGATTGTTCCAACGGCTGCAGTGCTAACTGGTGGAGGTACTAAACACCGTATTCCCAATTGTAAATGTCTTTAGCCATAACTGTTCTGCACATCGACAATGCTAGGATTGCTGTGGAATTAAATCTCCAGTGGTCAAATTAATCCAGCGGCTACAGAAAGTCGGCGATGGCAATGCTCAAGAATGTTCTTTAAATATTTAATATCTCGAGCGAGAATGGGAACGTATTTTCTCATTCTAGAATTTCTATGCAATTCAAGGCCTCAGTGACCTGGTTGCACAATCGGCCACAGTGTCCTCTCGATGGCTATACTCATTTCTGTATTGAAGTATGGCTACTTTTGCAAATGTAATTGCTCTCTATACAGTATATTCGGCAATTGCTGATGGAATTAGATGATCAGCGAACAGATTATTTCAGTGGCTACATTACTGTGTAGATATCTGCAGTCATTATTGTATAGTTAGTTTTCAATATCTCCACCGATACATGATCTATTTGTATATCAGCCTGGAATTGCAATAGTACTTAAATCATCAGTGAACAAATTAGTGCAACTGTTGCAGTACTACCATGATTGTTGTGCTCTGTACTGTTATGTCACTAGCTAATATCTCGGGCAATAGTGGATATTTCTTTTGTCATTCTACAGTTGCTATATAATTTGGTCTATCAGTGACCACAAGAACCAAACGGATATATTGACCAATTGATGGATATGCTCAGCGGTGCATTGACACAGGCCTATGTTTACCGATTCCATTGCTAATCCATTGCTCTTTCTATTATTGCTGAATTACTTCGTTGTTTAGCGAAGTGATTAGTCCAATGACTACAGTATAGTGTAGATGGCAACGCTCAGTTATGTATTGCCACCTTTCAGTAATACTACCGACAATTTTCTATCCATTGGTCATCCTTGAAGCAAGATTCAACGCGGATGATCACAGAATAGGTTTATACGATGGCTGTCGAAATGTATTGGTGGCTTTAATCGGTACTGTGTTGTCAATTGTCACTATAACATGCGATGATTTATACATCCGAGGATACCTCTAGAATAACAGTTTAAGGTACATGACCAAAGGATTGGGTCATCCAATGGCTGTAGAAATGTAATCTTGGCCCTTCTCAGCAGTTTATTGTCAATTGTCAATATCTCTATTTTTAATTGGTCCGTCTATTGGGCGTTCCAGGACTGGTGTAGCAATTATGTGATCAATGAATGGACTAATCCAATGGCCAAAATAATGTGTAGAAGGCTAAACGGAAGACTTTAGTGTCATTTGACCAAATCTCTGGTGATGCTTGATGTGTCCAATTGATCTTCATAGGATTGCTGCCAAACGTAGGTGGACAGTGAGTGGCTTAATCCAAAGGATGTAGGACTGTTTAGGTTGCTATGCTCAGTATGTCATTGCTATTGCCAGTGTCTGTTGCGATACAGATTATCTTTCCAACAGTCAGTCTAGAATTTCTACATAACTGGGGTGAACAGAGTATATGTTAATGTAATGTCTGTAGGAACGTTTTCATGGGCGTACTCAGTAGCGCATTGTCAATTGATAATATATCCACTTGTAATCAACTTAACCATTCAACAATCTATACTTGCTACAGATTCTAAGTTATCAATGTATAGGTTAATATAACTGCTACAGTACTGCGTTGACGTTTGCACTCAATACTCTATTGTCAATACTCAATACCCCTTGTGTCTGTTGAACCACCAGTTGATCACTCTAGAATTCCTGTTGAACATATATGATCAGTGAATGGACTACTGCAATGGCTATAGTAATGTGCAGATGGCTATACTCGCGTTCTGTTGTCAGTTCTCAATGCCTCTTGCGAAAATTGCACTACCAAAGTGTAATGCTAGTCTTGCTGAGGTAAGTGGATGACAAGCTAAAAGATTATGGCAATAGCAATGGTAATTTGCACAAAACTGCACTGCGTATCTTATTGCCATATGTCAGTGCTTCGAGAGCGGATTGCTCCATCCACTGATCGCTCTACAACTGGTGCGGAACACAGATCTTCATCGAACAGATTAAACAAAGCGCTGTAATACTGCGTAGACGGCTGCGATCAGAACAGTTCTGTCTACTGTATATACCTCTACCGATATTTAACCTATCCATTGACCATACTAGAATCGTCGTAGGGTCCAAATGGTGATTGACTAGAAAAGTCCAATGGCTGCAGGGTTCTGTTTGTGGATGTAACAGGCACCGTACTGCAAATTGTAAATACAGCGATCCATAACCGTACTATACAATGATAGTTCTGGAACTGCTGTGGAATTTATAATGACGATGGCCGTGTAAATCCAACTGCTACACTACTGTGATTACGGGTGTCATGTGTTATGTGTTGCTAATTGATAATATCTCGTGGGATAATGGATAACTCCACAGATTTTCAGGAATTGCTGTAAAGACTACATCACCATTGAACAGATTCATACAACGGCTGCACTTCTCTGCTGATGGATTTACTAATTACCGTACTGCATGCTGCAGGTATCACTAGCTATAACAACACCCTAAACAGGCTATCCAGATTTGCACTTTTATTTGTATTATCAGTGAACAAATTAGTCCAAGCCCTACTGTACTCGGATGTACGCTGTACTCTGTACCAGGTTGTCTGTAATGGATCTTATCTTTGCGGCTATAGAATTGCCACAAAATATAGTTCAACATTGAGCAGATAAATACAGCGGCCGCAGTGCTCTGCTGGTGGATGTACTGAGTGCCGTGCTGTCAATAGGAAATATCCCTAGCCATAACCGTACTCTGAGCTGACTCTTCTGGTGTAGTTGAAGAATTCACACCATCGATGGTCAAATTAATCAAGCGCCAATAGTACAGTGATGGTGTATGTACTCTCTACTGCGTTGTCAATCGCTAATGTCCCGAGGGCTAATGGATATGTACACTGTCAATCTAGATCTGCTATAAAAGCTAAATCGTCATTATGCAGATTAAATCGTCTACCACACTGCCATGCTGCTGAATGAAATAAGTGCCGCAGTGTCTAATGCAGGTGCCGCTAGCGACATCCGTTAAATACATATTTTATTCCAGAATTGCTATGCAACTTACGCCATCATTGGGCAAAGTTTTCCAACGGCTATGGTGCTCTGACCATGGCTGCATCCATACTGTGTCGTCAATAGTTACTGTATCGAAGGATAATGGACCGGTGCTTTGAAATTCATCAATTGCAATAGAATTTAAACCATCAGTGAACAAAGTAGTCCAACGGCTACTGTACTGTGATGATGGCTGTCATCTGTGCTGTGTTGTCATTTGCTAATTTCTTGATGTATAATGGATAAGATCGCTGTCACTCTAGAATTGCTACAGAAGCGTGATCATTATTGAACAAATTATTGCAATGGCTATACAGTTCTGCTGGTGGATGTCCTGAGCACCGTAATGACGATTGCCGGTATCACATGCCGTTACAGTACTATGCATATGTTCTCTGGAGTTGCTTTGTGAT
This sequence comes from Eufriesea mexicana, assembly GCF_001483705.2. NCBI lineage: Eukaryota > Metazoa > Arthropoda > Insecta > Hymenoptera > Apidae > Eufriesea > Eufriesea mexicana. Next base: position 40,976 of record NW_016916950.1, on the reverse strand, counting down.
ATACATAGTCAATGAACAAATTAGTACGAAGGCTACAGCTCTATGATAATTGCTGCACTCAGTACTGTGTTGTCAACTGTTAATCTACCCAGTGTTAGTGGATCAGTCTTCTGCCATTTTGGAATTTCTGTATTAAATGAATCAGTACTGCACTGCAAAATACAGTTGCGCCCTTGCTCTACTGGTGTACTGTGTAGCGTGCTCTGAGTATTAAATATCTCAAGCCTAAGCCGTACTATACACAGATTATCCCAGAATTGCTTTGAAATTTGCATCACCAGTGTACAAAGTAGATCAATGACTACAGCACTTTGAAGATGGATGTACTCAGTGCCGTGATATAGCCAATATCTCGAGGAATAGCGGATATGTGCTTTGTGATTCAATAATAGCTATATAATCTACATCATCATCAGGTGAATTAACCCAACAGTGACAGGGATCTCTTGTTGGACGTGTTATGCCCCCTAATGTGAACAGTAAATATCCCTAACCAAAAGAGTACCATACATTGGTTATTCGAGGATTGATTTCGAATTTGTACCATCGATGAACAAACCAGTCAGACGCCTACATTGCTGTAATGATGGCTGCAATCTGTACTACGTTGTCAATTGCTAATTTCTCCAGGGATAACGGATATGTGTTTTCTCATTCTAAAGTTGGAATAAAATACAGATCATCAAAGAACAGATTAATTCAACGGCTACAGTGATGTGTTCCTGGGTGTAATATGCTCCGTACTGGCAATTGTAATTATCTCTAGCCGTAACTTATAGATACATTGATTATTATATAAATACTGTGGAACTTAGGTCTTCAGTGAACAAATCATTCCAACGGCTACAGAAGTGTTACGGTCGCTGTACTCACTACAGTGTTTTCAGGTGTTAGTTTCCCGAGCAATGTTGAATTTTCTTTTTGGCAATATTGGGTAGCTATATAAATTTAATCGTCAGTGAGAAGAGTAATCAGTCGGCTTCCGTGCTCGTTTGGTTGCTGCGCTCAGTACTACATAGGCATTTATCAATGCCTCAAGCGGCAATAGCTTTATCCATTGATCATTCCACAACCGCGAGGGAAATTAGGTGATCAGCGGACATATTAATTGAACGGATATGGTTTAGTGTTGGTGGCTGAGCTCTCTAATGTATTGACATTTTCAATGTCTATACCGATATTTGACCTAAATATTGATCACCTTACAAATGCTCTGTTGTTCTCTCCTCCAGTGTAGGTATTTATCCAGCGACACCAATTCCCTGTTGGTGGCTTCACTGATTACCGCTCTGCCAATTGTTAACATATCCACACATATCCGACTTTTACATTGATTATTACAGGAATGCTGTGGAACACCATTCGTCAGTGAACAGATTAATCCCAAACGGATACGTTTATCGGTTGGCGCGTGTAAAGAGAACCGTACAGACGATAGCAAATATCTCGAGCAGTAACTAATCTATATATTCGTTATCCCTGAAAGAATGTAGAATTAAAGTCCTCACAGAATAAATTAGTCCAACGTTAACTGTACTGCAATGGTGGCTATACTCAGTATATTGCAGACCATTGTTATCATCACGAGCGATAGTGGATCTGTCCTTTCTCATTCCAGACTTGCTACAGAATATAAATCATCATTGAACATGTCAATGCAACGGCAACAGTGCTCTGTTGGTAGACGTAACGTGCTCGTTACTGTCAATTATAAATACCTCTGGACTTAAACGTGCTGTACATTGGATAACCCAGAATTGCTTTGGAATATACAACTTCAGTGAACAAAGTAATCCAACGGCTACAGTACTATGATTATCGCCGTACGCAGTAATGTGTTGTCATTTGTTAATATCTCGCGCGATAATGGAGCTGCCTTTTGTCACTGTAGAATTGATACAGAATACATATCAAGAATGAACATTTTGATCCAACGGCTATAGTGCTCTGTTGGTGGATGCACCAAGTGCGACACTGTCCATTGTAAACATCTCTAGCCATAGCTGTGCCATACTTTAATAACTGTAGATTTTCTGCTTATCTAGGGTCATCAGTGGACAAGTCACTCCAACGTCTGCAGTACCGTAATGATGGGTGCATTCAGTGCTGTTTTGCCAGTGTTATCATGTCGAGTGATAATCGATCTGGCTTTTGATTTCTGGAATTCGTATTGGGTTTCAAGCGTCATTGAACGGATTAATCCAACGGCTACTGTGCTGTGTTTGTGAATGTTCTCAGTACAGTACTGTCAATTGTAAGTGTCTCCAGCTATATCTGATCTATACATTGATTATTCCAGAGATGCTGTCGAACTTAACTTAGAAGTGGACAAATTAATCCAGCGGAGACGGTACTGTAATTATGGCTATACACAGGACTGCGTTGTATACCGTCATTATCTCTAGCGATATCAGATCCGCCTTTTGCCACTATAAAATTACGGTAGAATTTAGATCATTAGTGAACAGATTAATCCAGCGGATACAGTGCTGAACTGGTACATGTACCAAGAACCGTACAGGCAATTGTGAACGTTTCTAGACGTAGCTGTACAATATATTCATTATTGTAGAATTGCTGTGGAGATTAGGTCATCTGTGAGCAAATTAAACCAACAGTTACAGTGCTCTTCTGGTGGACGTACTAAGTACCGTATAGGGAATCGTAAACTTCTCTTGCCGCAACTGCTCTGTCCATTGACTATTCTGGAAATACCGTGGAGTGTAAATCATCCTGTCAACAGACTAAGCCAACGACTGCTGTAATCTTTCGATAACTACACCCTGTACTGCATCGACGTTCCTGTAAGTCTCACCAACGACAATTGCAGTATTAATTGAAACTTCGACAATTGCTATAGAATTTGATGGTAATCGAACTGATTCATTCAATGGCTACGGGATTGTGTGGGTGGCCATACTCAACACTGTATTGTCAACTGCTAATATCTCTGGCTATGAGCTTTCCATACCTTCGTTTTTCTAGAATTGCAGTAGAACGTACATCATCGGAGAACAAATTAATCCAACGATTATTGCGCATTGTTGTTGGTTGCTCTAAGTACCGTACTGTCAACAGTGTATACCTCTTGCGTTAACTAACGTTTTCAATGATTATTCTAGGATCGCTGTAGAATTATGTCATCAATGAACGGTTTAATCCAAAGGCGAGAGTACTGTGATGTTGGCTGCGATCTGTGCTGAGTTGTCGGTTGCTAATATTTTGAGCAACAATGTATCTGTCTCCTATCATTATGAAATTGCTATAGAATACAAAATCGTCATTGAACAGAATGTTCCAACGCAGACAGTAATCTGTTGGTGCATGTACTGATCACCGTAGCGTCAATTGTTGGTGTCTCGCGCAATGAGTGTTGTATACATAGGTTACTGCAGATTTGCTTTGGCATTTAAATCTTCAGTGTTGAGATTAGTCCAGCGACAGCTGTGTTCTGTTGATGCATGTACTCAAAAGTGGATTGTGTCATCTCATTTCCTCCAGCGACACATGCTGCATTCATTAATAACTCAACTATTCCAGGAGAACGCAAATCAGCAGCGAGCAGATTATTTTCTGTGGATGTGGTGTTTTGTAGATTTATGTACACAGTACACTTTGTCACTTGTTAACTTGTCGTGCGATAATGAATCTGTCTCCTGTCACTCTAGAATTGCTATAGGATTTATATCATCAGTGAGCAAATTAGTACAGCGGTTACAGGACTTTGACAATGGTTTCACGCAGAACCTTGTGGTCTGTTTTTACCAGACCGTGCGGTAATTGATCTTTCTAATGTAATTATAGGATTGCGATGGAATTTAGGTCATCAGCCAATAGATTTATCTACTGTCAATATAGTTGTGTGGACGGCTACACTCTGTAATCTATTGAAATTTATCAGTAAATCTATCCATTGATCAAGCCATTTGTTATCCCATAATTGCTATGAAATTGAAACCGTCTGTGAATAGGTAAATTCAACGGCTGCAGTACCATGTTGATGACTGTACACAGTACCGCATGGTGAAGTATTGCTGTCTCTAGATACAATGCATTCATTTACTGTTCATTCTCTATTGCTATGTAGTGCAGCTGTTCAGTGGATAGGTTAACCTAGCGGCTATGCAACAGTATAGATGGTTAACCTTACTAATGTATTGTAAATTGTTAATATCTTGAGCGATATATGATATGTCTTTTGTCATTCTGGAACTGCAATACTACATGGGTCATCCTCGAACAGATTCTTGCAGTGGCTACATTTCTGCCTTGACGGCTATACTCAGTACCCTGTTGTCCACTGAAAATGTCACTGGCGATAATTGGTCTATCCATTGAGAAATCTATAATCTCTGTAGGAACTAGATGATCTGTGAGAATAATTATCCAATGGACATAGCACGTTGGAGACGACTATAACCAGTACCGCGTTATGAATTTTGCATATATGAAGCGATAATTGATCTATGGACTTATCATTAGCGAACTGCCATACAGCTTTAATCATCAGCGAACTGATTAATCCGCTTGCTTTCTCTGTGTAGTTGGCTACACTCTGTACTACGTTGCCCTTACCAATAAATCCAGCGACAGTTTGTCTGAAATTGATAATCCTCGAATTGCTTTATAAATAAGGCGATCACCACAAGTATTCCATCAATGGCCGCAGTACTGCGTTGAATGCTATACTCAATAAATTGTTTTCAAATGTATGTACCTCTGGAAGCCATTGGTGTATCCATTGACCGCTGCTGAATTCCTAGAAGATTTCAGTCGTCCGTCAAAAGGTTAAACCAATTTTTCTAGAATTGCCTATATGCCTATACTCATTACACTATAGTTAACTTTTAATATCACTTGCTATAACTCATCCATCCATTGCTCATTTTGCAATTGGTATGGAACATACGTGATGAGTGAAAAGGTTGAAGCAGAGGATGAATTACGGCGTTGATGTACATAGGGCTCTGTTTATGGCTATTCTGGTTACTTTATCGTCATTTCTCAATACCTATGCGGACAACCGATATTTCCATTGATCATTCTAGAATTGCTGTCCTAGAAAGTGGACGTTCAGTTTGTAAATAAATACAAGTACTATAGGTCTGTGTAGAGGCATAAACTCAGTTCTGTAACGTCAGATGTTAATATCTCTAGCCACAGTTAACCCATACTGAGATTGCTATGGAATTTTCGGCGAATGCTTTATACCAATGGCTATGGTTATATGTGGACTCTTGTACACAGTACTCTTCCTTCAAGTGTTTATTTCCCTAGCTATAGTGCATCTATTCATTGATCGTTCTAGAATTGTTGCAGGAGAAATGTGATCAGTGTATAGATTGACTTAATGGCTATAGTACTGTATAGGTGGCAGTACACGGCACGGTATAGTCATTCGTTAATGCCTCTAGAGATAATCGATCTATCCATTTATCCTTCTAGTATTGCTGTAGAATTTACACGATCAATGAATAGATTAATCCGCTGGCTATAGTACAGGGCAGGCGGCTATACTCAGCACTGTATTGTCAATCGCCAATAACTCTTGCCATAGCTGATAAACCAATTGATCATTCTGGATTTGCCACATGACTTTTATGATCAGTCAGTAGCTTATACGAATGGGTATAGTACTACGATCGTGGCTATAGATAGCACTTAATGTGAAATTGGTAGGATCGCTGGCTATAACGAATCTGTGCATTCATCGCTATAGAATTGCCATAGAACTTTCCTGATCACTGGAAATGTTAATTCAATCGCTACGATATTGTAAATGTGACTATAATAAGCAATATGCGGTAGATCGTTAATATCTCTAGGTATTATTGGTCTATGAATTGATAATTCCCGAATTGCTAAGGAATTTACGTTATCAGTGTATAGATTAATCCAATGATCATAGTACAGTGGTGGTGGCTGGACTCAGCACTGCATTCAAGGCTGTGAGTATTCGCAAAAATACCCGATCTATCCATTGGTCAACATGGAATCATTGTATAAATCAGATTAGCAGAGAGTAGGTTAATACGACAGCTGTAGATGTCTGCATATGCCTCATAGCATTACTGCATTGATGTGCACAGGCTGTAGAATTATGTAAATTTCTAGGCTCAGTACAGTATTGGCAATGTCAATATCTCCTGCGGCAGTCGCTCTACTGTTGATAATTCTAAAGTTGTTATAGTGTTTAAATCATTAATGAAAAGACTGATCTACCTGCTAATGTGCTCTGTCTGCGGATGTACTAAGTACCGTACTGCCAATTGTCAATATATACAGGCATAGCTGTACTACACATTGATAACTCTAGCATAGCAGTGGAGTATGGATTGCGAGTGGACAAACCAATTCAATTGCTGCAGTGCTTTGTTGGTGAATGTTCTAGGATCCGTACCGCGAACTGGTCTAGACATAACTAGTCTATACATTGATAATTCTCGAATTGCTGTGAATTGAATCATCAGCGAATAAATTTATACAACGTCTACGTTACTGTGATGATAGCTGGACTCAGTAAAGTGCTGTCAGTTATTAATGTCTAGAAAGATGTTCGGTCTGCCTTTTGGCATTTTAGAATTGCTATAAAATTTGTATCATGAGTCAGCGTATTAATCAAACGGCAACAGTGCTCTGTTCGAGGATTTACTAATTACCGTTCTCACAATTGCGAATATCACTTGATGTAACTGACATGTTCACGGATTATGCCAGATTTGTGGCGGAATTTCAATCGTCAGTGAACAAACTAATCCAATTGTTGCATTACTGTGATGATGGCTGTGCTCTGTACTTTGTTGTCATTAGTTATGTGCTCGAGAGGTAATGGACCTGTCGCCTGCCACTCTAGAAATTCTTTAGAAATTAAGTCGTCAGTGAGCTGTGTAATCCAGCGGTTACATTTTTCTGATGTTGCGTGTACTATGTATCGTCCAGTCAACTGCATACATCTCTTGCCGTACATCATAAATGTTTGACTATTCTAGAATTGCTGGGAATTCAATCAACAGTGGACAAGTTTTTACAGTGGCTACATTGCTGTCATGGCGGCTGTACTCAGTACAGTGTTGTCAGTTGTTTATACCTCCAGCGATAATGTATCACCCTTTCGTCTTTCTAAAACGGTTATGCAATATCAGTCATCAGCGAACGTATTACTGCAATTGTTATACCATTGCGTTGATGGCAACTCTCGTACTCAATTGCCATTCACCAGCATCGCAACTGACATTCGTACCGTCCATTGATCACTCTAGCGTTGTAATTGTGTTTGAATCATCAGACAACTGATTAACCCACAGCTCCACTGCTGCGTACGTGGATGAACAGAGTACCGCACTGACAACTGTAAATGCCTCAAGACATAAGTGACCTATACATGCACTATGCCAGAATGGCAGAGTAATTCGCCGTCAGTGAACAAGTTAATACAGCTGCTACGGTAGAGTCAGGGCAGCTTGACCCAGCACTGTGTAATCAATAGCTCAAGTTTCGAGCTACGATGGATACGTTCCATGTAATTCTAGAGTTGCTGTGGCATTCCAGCAATCTGTGAACGGATCAATCTGACAGCTCCAGTGCTCTGTCTGTTCATGTACTACGAACCGTAATGCCAAATGTAAATATTTCTAGACATAACTGTTCTACACATTAGTTATGCTGGAATTGCTGTTGAATTCAGATCCTCACTGAAGGAATTAATCCAACTGCTGCAGTACTGTGATGACGGCTATAAACAGCACGGCATTGACATATGTCAACGCCCCTAGCGAATATTGCTCCGTCCATTGATATTTCTGCTAATACTAAAGGACTTAAGTCATCAACGGAGGGAATATTTGAGTGGCTATAGCATTGTGTAAACGGTCACACTCGTTTCTTCACAGGTGTCTACAATATCACTTCCGATGTGTGGTCTTTCCGTCGATCCTTCTAGAACAGCAATGGAGCCTATATCGTTAGTGCACAGATTTATACAACGGCTGTAGTGCTCTGCTTGAGGATGTACTAATTACCGAACTGCCAATTGTAAATATTTCACGCCACAAATGATTCAGGCATTGGTTATGGTAAACTGCTGCGAATGTAGGTCATCACTGATGAAATCAGTAGAAATTCTGCAGTACTGCACTGATGACTGTACTATGTACTCTTCTGCCCGTTGCTAATATTACGAGCGCTAATGGAAATGTCTTTTGTCGTTCTAGAATTGATATATCATTTAAATCATCATTGAACAGGTTAACCCGACGACTATGCTGCTCTGCTGGTGGGTGCACCAGGTACCGGGAAGTCAATTATAAATGTTCTAAGGCACAGCATATCTATACATGAATTAGGCAGGAATGGGTGTGGAATTTTTATCGCCAGTGTACAAATCAATCCAACGGCAAGAGTGCTTTAATGATGGCGCTAATGAGAACAGTTTTGTAGATTATTAATATCTCGAGCGACGGTGGATCAGCCTTCTGTCACTCTAGAATTGCCTTCGAAATTTCATCGCCAGTGAACAACTTAATAAACCGATAACCGTGCTCTGATAATGGTTACACTCAGTAATGTGCTGATATTTGTCAATGTCTCCTGCGGAAATTGCTACATGCGTTGATCATTCTACAGTTGCTAAGGAAGGTAGATAATCAGCGAGCAGACTATTTCCATGAATATATCACTCTGTAGATGTCTAAACTCAGTAGAACGTTGTCATATGTCAATTCCTCTAACGACGTTTTATCTACTCGTCTTTCATCCTAGAATTGCCATGCAGATTTAATCATAAGCGAACAAGTCAATACAACGGCTACAATATCGTGATCATATCAGTATTCACTACTTTATTTTCCTTTGTGTGCATCTCGAGCGACTCAGAGTCAGCCTCTTGTCACACTATAAATGCTTCAGTATTTTAATATTCATTGAGCGGATTAATACAACGGTCACATTACTGTGAAGATGGCCATACCCTGTACTACATTGACATACGTCAGCGGATCCAGCGACAATTGCTCTGTCCATTGACCTCTCAGCAATTTCAGAAGAACTTATCTGTTCAGCTAATAGATTAACTCAAAGGTTATAGCATTGTAAAGACGGCTACACTCAGTTCTGCACAGTCATTTGTTCATATCGCTACCGATATATGATCAATCCATTGATAATACTTGAGTTGCTGAGCTGATTATAACATCAGTGAAAAGATTATTCCAATAACTAGTGTGACCTGTTGTATGTTGGATGTACCAAGCACCGTACTGAAAGTTATAAATATCTCCAGCAATAACTGACCTATGCATTGATTATACCAGAAGAGCTGTGGAATTGACGTGTTGAGTGAACATATTTATCAAGTCGCAACAGTGTTGTGTTGATGGCCATACACAGCACTGTGTTGACGTATGTCACTGACACCAGCGGAAATTGCTCTATACACTGATCACTCCACAGTTGAAGACGAACTCATACGTTCAGCAAACGTATTTGTACAACGGCTTTAATATTGTGCACATGGCTACACTCGGTAATGTATTGTCATATCGTAATATCTCTCCCGATATTTGATACATCCGTTTATCACTGTACAGCTGCTATAGAGTGTAAGTCATAAGCGTACTGAAAAATCCAGCGGCTACAGTGCTCTGGTGGGGGATGTACTCAGCATAGCACCGTCAAATGTAAATATCTAGAGTCACAACCTTCCTCACACAATGCGATGGTCACTCAACGCAGTACTGGCATGTCAGTTGCAAATATCTTGAGCGATAATCGATCTGCCTATTGTCGTTCTGGAATTGTAAGATAATTTATGTCATGATTGAGCAGATTATTACAACGGCAGGAGTGGTCTGCTGTTGGATGTACCAAGTACCGCAAAGTCAACAACAAATATCTCTTGCCATTACCGTTCCATTCATTGGTTATTCTGGAATTGCTGCGGAACTAGATTCATCTGTAGGAGAGTAATCCAACTGCAGCTGCAATGCGTTGATCGCAGTGCTCAGTCCTGCTAAGTCAAATGACAACAACTCTAGCGAAAATGGGTCATTATTTTGTCGCTGTAGAATTGCTGTGGGAACTAAATCACCGGAGAAGAGATTAATTTACCGGCAATATATCACTTATGAAGGACGAAGTAAGTACTTTAATGACAGTTCGAAATGTCTCTAGTAATAGCAGTCCTATGCAATGATCATTCTAGAATTGCTATAGGGCTCAATCATCTTTGTACTGATTTATGAAACGGCTACGGTGCTCTGTAGATGGCTATGCTCAGTACGGTATTAACTTATGTCAAACTCTCCAGCGAAAGTTTCTCTATCTATTGAGCATTCTATAATTGCTGTAGTTGGCACATGATTGGCGAACAGGTCAATCCAATGGCTGTCATATTGTGAAGACGTCTACACTAAGTACTGTGCTGTCACTTGTCAATGCCCATACCGATTAATGATATATCCGCTCATCTACCTGGAACTGCTACAGAGTTTAAATTATCAGTGAATAGATTTATGCAACGGCTTCAACGCACCGTTGGTGGATGTATTATATACACTACTGTAAATTGGACGCATCTCTAGCCTCGAATCTACTACATATTGGTTATTCCTGAACTGCATTGGAATATGCATCTTCAGTGGAAAAGTTATCCAACGGCTATATTGCCGTGAGGAAGGTTTTACTCAGTGCTGTGTTGTCAATTGTTAATTTGTGGGGGGATGATGGATCTGCGTATTGCCATTCTGGAGTCGCTTTGGCATTAACATCACTCATCAATGAATTGCAACGGCGACAGTGCAGTGATTATGGTTGTACTAATCACTGTAATGTCAGTTGCCAGTATCTCTAGCCATAAATGTATCGTACACTTATTATCCCTGAACGGCTGCGGTAAAGTTAATTATATTAAGAATTGACAACACAGCGCTAAGCACAGGCATCATCACAGTAACGTAGTCGCCAGACTAGTTGGACCACTGATAATGTATATTACAATGTAACTGCATAACACCCAATGTATAGCACGGTTATGGAAAGTGGTAAATACAATTGACAATACGGTACCTAGTAATACCAGCTACAGAGCATTCTATCCGTTGGAACAATACGATCAATAATGATTTAGTTCCTGTAGCATTTCTGGAATGTCAAATCTCAGATCCACTATCACTCGAGATATATGCAATTGTCTACACAGCAAGCACTATGGCCACCATCACAGTAATGTAGCCGTCTACTACATTGTTCCCTGAAGACGTACACTCCAAGAAAAATTTCAGAATAACCTATGTACGGTATGGTTATATCTAGTGATATTTACAGTTGGCAGTGCTGTTCCTATTGCATGCACCAACAGTGCGCTCTTGCGTTCGATTAACCTCATCACAGATGATTTTGTGTCTACGGCAATTCGAGAACGTCAAATTAGAAATTGACGAAACGCAGCTGACTGTAGCTATCACTACCGTGCGTTGGATCACTTGTTCACTGATAATGTATGTTCCAAAGTCATTGTGGGATTATTGGTATATAGTGCGATTATGGATAAAGATATATCCAACTTACAGTACGGTACATACTACATACACCGACAGAGCACAGTGGCCGTTGGGGTAATCTGTTGAATGTTGATTTAAATTATATAACATTACTAGAATGTCAAAACACAAATCCACAGAGCCCAGAGATATTAACAATTCATGACACAGTAATCAGGACATCCTCCTTCAGAGTAATGTAGCCGGGTGAATACTTAGTTCATTGATGATGTAAATTCGAAGTCAATTCTAGAATAGTCAATGCATATTACGGTTGTGGCTTGTGACACTTCCAATTAAATTACGGTACTTCGTCCATCTACAGACAAAGCACAGTGGCTGTTAGATTACTCTGCTCAGTGGTGATATAAATCCTATAAAAATTTAAGAATATCAAGGCGCAGGTACACTATCCCTCGATATATCATCAATTGACAGCACAGCACCGATTACAGCCATCATCACAGCAATTTAGACGCTGGACTGCATTTCTCACTGGTGATGTGAGTGCCTAGGTATTTCTGGAGTAACCTATGTATACCACGGATATGCCTATTAACAGTTACACATCGCAGTACGGCAATAAGTACATCTACCAACATAGGGCCGTTACCTTTGTATTAATCGGTTCACTGACGATGTACATTCCACAGCAATTCTAGACCCGGAAGTGCATGTCCATTATACATCGATATGTCTACTATTGAAAGCATAGTACTGAGTACTGCCATTATCACAATATTGCAACGGTTGTACAGACGTGTTCTCTGAAAATGACAGTTCCAAAGTAATTCTGGAATAATCAATGTATGCTATGGTTACGGCTAAAGGTATTTACAGTTGACTGTAGAGTACTTCGTACGCCTACACAAAGAGTACTGTTGGCGTTGTATTTGCCTGTTCAGTGATGAGTTATATTCAATAACAATTGTTGAATGACAAAACACAGATCTATTATCCCACGAGATATCAGAAATTTATAACACAGAGCGGAATACATTCATTATCACAGAAATGTAACCGTTCGTCTACCTTGTTCACAGGTGAACTGTATATTTGAAGCGGATTATAGGAAGATCTGTGTACAGTGCGCCTATAGCTAGTGACATTTGCAGCTGAAGCACTACATGTATAGCGTCTAAAAATAGGGCACTGTAGCCGTTGGATTTTTCTGTTCACTGGTTATGTATATTCTACAGCAATCTTTGTACGAGAAATGCAGATACGTTATCCCTCGGTTTGATTAACAATTGACAACACAGTACTGAGTCCAGCCATCCTCACGTTATGGTAAAGGTTGTATAACCTTGTTCGCTGATAACATTAGTTTCAAAGCAATTCCAGAATAGTCAATGCATTGTACGGTTATGGCTTGAGGCATTTGTAGCTGACATCACGGTACTTAGAACATCAACCAGCAGAGGAATGGAGCCGCTCTATTAATCTGTTCAATGATGATTTCGATCACATGGATATTCTAGAATGACAAAGGACTGATCAGTTATCCCTCAAAGTATTAACAATTAACAGCATAGTAATGAGTACAGTCATTATCACAGTACCGTTGCAGATGTAGTACTGTGTTCACTGATGAAGAAATTCGAGAGTGCCTGTTGAAGTATGTGTAAATATGACCACAGATGCGAGATTGAGTGCGCACATTGTGAGATGCTTGCTAAGTTTGAGTGGTGGGAAATGCTTCCACGAGGCGCGCTTTACGCAACTCATGCTTGCCTGTGGCTGGAACCATGGAAGTAGAGAGAAGATGTTGCGTCGCATTAATGTGTTAATAAATTAGATGCTTTTGGTGACACCGGGTGTTGCAGAGGAGAGGATCTCATCCTTGTAGCACAAATAATAAATGCTATTAAAAAAAGTACGAATGTTTTGTGTTTACGGACCTCATTTACTAACATGGTTGCAGTCGGTGCTTTCCAACATGCGCTCTGTAATGAAGGGTATGAAGACCTGTGAGATAGTATGTCATACACAGTGAAACATATTTAGAAACGATACGGACTGAAAATGAATTGAGATATAAAGCTACTGACAGAAAAAAGGGAATAACGTAAACAAAAAAAATAGATAGAGAAATGACGGGAGGTGGTGCTGCAAAGATTCCAATTTTTGACGGGAGTGATTATAAAATATGGGAAAACGGAGTTTCACTATATAAGATATGGAAAATGTGCTACGAACCGGCATCACGAATATGGTATGCAGCAGAAAATGAAACTGGCTGGAATAATTTGAATTTAAACGTGATAAATAACATATTCTGTGGCATACCGAACGGGCAACTGGAGTTTTTGCCTGAATTGAATACGGCGAAAGAAATCTTGGAAAAATTTGATGAGATGCATCAACAAAAATGTACAGCACTACAGGTATATGTCAGAAATAAATTGGATCTACTAAGATTGAAGGTTCACGACGATTCAATTTCATTCCTTATGAATTTTGGGAAAACTGTTAATGAACTGAAGAGTGCTGGTACTGAAATTAGGGAAAGTGAAAAACTACACTATATGTTAAAAACGCTACCATAATCACTGTGCTACGTTTATTATTTGATAGACGCAATGAATGCAAAGGATCGCGCTTGTGAGTTTTTGGAGACCTAAGTTACCATTTGTGAAGCCCAAGGGCAATCAGAAAATTGCAAAAGGGATTCAAGTGTATCTAAAGACGAAAAGAGAGTAATGAAGTGCCACAAACGTGGAAGAGATGTACATACAGCACGAAATAGTCAAAATACGAGTAGACCAAGAAGCAGTGGTGGGTCTCGCTGGAAAGGAGGTGACAGACAATCCAGGCAACAAGAATCTGCTAATCAAGAATATCGAGGCCGTTGAGGTCGAGGTTATGGTCAACGTGGACGTAGTAGGCACCAGAGAGGTCGTTGCTGGTGTTGGCAGTCGTACCGTTATGTAATGGGACAACACGATGCGAGGTCCTTATACAGTGACAGATTCTACGTTAAAGAAACTGGACTCTTTCTGACTCAAGTTCCACTAGAAGAGAGTGATAAGAATGAGTGCAGTTGTGAGACATAAAAAATGGTTTGGGTATTGTATAGTGGACGTTCGGATTAAGTTGTGGACTATGATTCTTACTTTTCTGAATATGTTACATGAAAAGACCATATAAATGTTGAAATTGGGTACGGTCGAAACTAAAAGGGGCAAACGTAGGCAAAATTGTTACTCCTCTTGAAGTTTATAGACAGAAAATTAAAATAACAGTATCCAATGTATTTTGTGTAAAAGAAACGGTTAAAAATTTACTTTGCTGTGCGAGAATAACACATGAGAAAAAAATCGTATCAATGGGTAATACCCCAAAAATCCGACATAGGTATGGAAAATTAATTAGAATTTCTCATAAGGAGTATGGTTTGTACAAAATTAGTAGCTCTATAGAAAGATATCAAACTTATGCTAAAAGCATTGAAAAGATGTCGCAGAAAGAACAGTTTCGCCGAACCTTAGGTGATGTAAAGTACAGTTATTTATATTTGATGTGTCAGAAAGGTTCGGTGGAAGAATTCCTGAAAATTTGGAGCCCCTTTTTTCTAAAACGTGGGACGTGCAATCAAAGCAAAATGCACAACTTGCCATTTCGAAACAATAGTTGTAGATCGTGCAATATTCTTGAGTTAGTACACACAGATTTAAAAGCGCCTCATCATATAGCCGGATATGTTGGATCAAAGTACTTCTTAGCTTTCATTGAAGATTTTAGTAAATTTACTGTAATTTATACGTTGAAATGAAAGAATGAAGTTTATAATTGCTTTATAGAATATATAAATAAGGAAGAAAAATTTAACTACCGCAAAGGTAAAAGGACTTGGTGGTGGCAATGGAAAGGATTATATTAGTAGTGAAATGCACAAATTAATTCGTCAAGAAGGAGTTCTCCTTTGGCCTTGCCCGCCCTATTTTCGTGAGGCGAACGGAACTGCTGAGAGTTACAATAGAACTATAATGTGTTCTGCTAGATGCATACTCCCAGATTCGAAAATAAATATCAGATACTGTCCTCAAGTGGTCCAGACAGGATGAGCAAGAGAAGCACCGGAGGAAGACATCAGCAAGCGAAGAGAGGTAAGGCGCCTGTGACCGTCACCGCAGGCGGTATCCAGAGACGGATACCGGGACGGTGCAGGTATATCGGCACACGCCATCCTGCTGGGACCGAGCGAAAGCTGGCAGCTCCGCCTCCACGTGGCCCCCGCTGGTAACGAGGCTGCGGGCTGCTAGACAACCCGGAGCCACGGCCAAGTGAGCTGCTTCCCG
>NW_016916950.1:0-24827 GCF_001483705.2 Eufriesea mexicana | reverse complement strand
ATACGGGTATCTCCCCGGGCGATCTCCTTAAGCCTACTAGGGTCCTGCGCGGGTTGACTTCCTCCGCTGGTTGGACCTGTTCATTTCTTTGGTTTGTGTTGATCTAAATTCGCACTCACCATCTGCCGATATATCCAAAAATGGACCAGGTACGGCAAAGCAGCGCTTGGCGCCAGAATGCTTAAGAAACAATAGTTGTCCTCAAGTGGTAAAAGCTGCTGCGTACCTGAGACAGAGCGTTAAAACATATACCGTGGAAACGAAAACTCCTATAGAAATACTTTTCGAAAGAATGCCAGATATTGAAAATTTGAAATTGTATGGGTGTAATGCTTTTACAAGGGTACCAAAGATTAAACGAAGGCCCAAGTGGGATAGAAAAGCTGATATTGGTATATCAGTAAAATACGGAAATTCTGGTTATAGGGTGTTAATTAAATTTATAGGTATAGTTTCCAGGCACATGGATAGTATAGAAGATGAGAAATTAGTCGGGTTTGATGGAGAAGACGTATATGACGTTTAATCGATGGAGTACGTGGATGAAAGGACTGAGTCCGAAAAATTTCATGAAAACGTGCTAAAAACAATGAACATGGAAGGCATTTAACAAAAATAAAAATGAAGACGAGAATCTTAGCGTAGTTGAGCTAGAACTGAGAAGATCCGTACGTCAAACAAAAAAACCTGAGAAGTATGACTCTAAATCATACTGTATATACGTAAATTTCGTAAGTGGAGATAGTCCAAGAACCTATGACGAAGTGTTAACTGGGAATGAAATTGATTTCCGGAATGAGGCAATGAAACGCGAGATAAATAGCTTAGGTGAAATGAAACTTGGGAACTGGTAGGCAAGCCGGAAAACGAGATAATTTTAGATTTAAGATGGGTTGTTACAAATGAGGCTGATAATCGAAAAAAAAGCAAGGCTGGTTGTACGCGGTTCCCAACAAGGTGGGGTACTGGAAGGGCTATATTCCCCAGTGGAACAAATACAGTCAATAAAGTTGTTACTAGCATAAAGTTGTAATTATTAGCTAACAATAACACAAATGGATGTGGAAACCGCATTCTTTAATGGAAGTGTAAAATCTGACGTGTTTGGTAAGCAACCAGTATGTTATGGTGATATGAGTGGAAAATTACACAAATTGAGAGAAGCATTGTGTGCATTACGTGAAAGCCTTAGATCCTGGTATGAATATTTTGACGAATACATTATAAAACTAGGATTTCGTAGAAGTGAGAATGATTATTGTTTATACATGGAAATTGAGAAGTATGAACGATTATGTTTAATCTTGTTTGTAGACGACTTACTAATTTGTGCAAGAAACGGAGATATACTTAAGGAAATCGAAGGTAAACTGTCAAAAATATTTGCAATGAAAGATTCAGGTGAAATGAAAACAAATGTTGGAATGAACATGGATTAGGATTTTAAGAAAGGCGTCATGAAGCTGGATCGGAAACATTGCATTGAGACTTTAGCATCGAGTTAGAAGGTTGAGAACAGCGAATTATGTAGTACACCGATGGAGCAAAATTTTAACCTGGGACCATCACAATCGTCCTCAATTGAAATGAAATGTAGATGACTCATTGGAGCATTATTGTATGTTGCTATTGGAGCACCAATGGACATTAGTCATACTGCAAATTATTTAAGTCGATACAAAAATTTTTATGGTGATTCTCATCTTAAATACTCTTTAACAGATTTGAAATATCTTTATCCTACACGAGAAAGGAAATTATCATGCCAAAGAAATTTAAATGCCCAGATGATTGGTTGGTCTGTAGTCACTGATTGGGCTGGATATAAAACAGGTGGAAAACCAGCTACAGGTTACATAATAAAACTAATTGAATATTTCATATTTTGGAAATCTAGAGGGTAAGACAGTGTGTCAAAATCATCCGCAGCTACTGAATATGCATCGCTTTCAGCAGCATATAGCGAGATAATATATTCAAAGAAACTGCTAAAAGATTTTGATGCAGATATTGAAAAGCCAATAAAATCTAAGGAAAATGGTTCCGGTGCTATCGCAATATCGGAATATGGAAATCTAACAAAAAAACTCGAAATATAATGAAGCACATTATCATTTCGTACATGAATGCTACGAGCGTCAGGAAATAGACGTTGTAAGGATAGATTCAGATGAAAACGTAGCCGATATTTGGAGGAAAGCATTAGGAAGGAGTAACTTTGAAAAATTTAGATATTCTACGAGATTCAGTTAAGTTGCAAAAATGACCGCTTTAAGGATCTTTATAAGAGTGTAAAGTTAAGACAGTCAAAATTAAGGAGGTGCGTTGAAATATGTATAACTTTGTCTACCGCCACGTAAATGAGTGTGTATAGTGGGAGATGCCCGCTAAGCCAGAGTAGTAGGAAAAACTTCCGCGAGGTGCGCTTAACGTCACTCATGCGTGCTGTGGCTGGAAGCATGGAAGTAGAGAGAAGACGTAGCGTCGTACTAATGTGTTAATAGAGCAGAATTTATTGGCGAAGTAGCGAGTTATAGATGAGAGTATCTCATGCTAATAATACTAATAATAAATGCTATTAAGGAAGGTATGGACGTTTTGAGGTTACGTAACTCAATTATTAACAGTGACTATAAAGTAGCCTATGTATATTGCGATTATGACTAGTACTATTTGCGATTGTCATTACGCATCCAGTACATCTTCCAACAAAGCACTGATGCAGTTGGTTCAATCTGTTCACTGACGATGTATACCACACAGCAACTCTAGAACAAGAAATGCAGGTCCACTGTCCCTCGGGATATTGACAATTGACAACACATTACTGAGCATAGCCATCATCAGGTTACAGTATCCATTGGCCTACTTTGTTCACTGATGATGCAAATTCGAAGGTGATTCTTGAATAATGAATGTATAGTGCGGTCATGGCTTGAGATATATACAACTGATGGTACTGACTTAGTAAGTCTACCAGCAGTGCACAGCAGCAGCTGTATTAATCCGTTCAATGATGATATCGATATCATAGCAAGTCTAGAATCACAGGTGACGCACAATCCCAAGGGATATTAGCAATTGACAACACAGTACTGAGTAGAGCTATCGCCACAGTAGCGTTGCGGTTGAATGGCGTTGTTCACAGGTAATATCAGCTCCAACGGTACCTATTACATACACAAATATAGCAATGTAGCCGTTGGATTAAACCGTTCAGTGATGATTTAAGCCCTCTAACATGTCTAGAAAGGCAGAAACAATTCCACTATTCCTTGCATTATAAATAATTGACGGAACAGTGCCGAATACACGTACCATCGCTATTATGTAGGCGCTGGACCACTTTGTTCACTGTTAATGTAACTTCGAATGTGATTCTACAATAACCTATGTATAATGCGAATATGGTTAGTGTTATTTACAACTGGAGGTACGACATTCATTACATTTTCCATCAGATCTCTTTTGCCGCTTTATTAATCTGATCACTGATGATTTATGTTCCACAGCAATTCCAAAACGAGATATGCAGATCAACTATACATCGAGATATTAACAAATGACAATGTAGTACTGAGTACAGTCGTCATCGAGGCATGGTAGCCGTTCAATAGCTATGCTTACTGATGATGTAAATTCCAATGCAATTCTAGAATAATCGACATATATAACGGTTATTGCTTAAGATATTTGGACTTGCCATTGCGGTACTTGTTACATCCACAAATATAACACAGCATCCGTTGGGATTTTCATTTCAATGATGATTTAACGCCTATAACATTTCTAGAATGACAAAATGCAGATCCACTGACTCTCGAGTCATTTGCAATTTACAGCACAGTACTGAGATCACCCAACGTCACAATAATGTACCAGGTGGACTACTTATGTCTCTGATAATCTATATTCGAAGGTGATTCTAGAATAACCAATGTATTGTGCGGTTATGGCTAATGACATTCATAGTTGGCAGTACGGCATTTAGAACGTGCACCAACATATCGCTTTCGCCGCTTTATTAAACTGTTCACAGATGATGCATACTCCACTGCAATTCTGGAACGAGATACGCAGATCCATTGTCCCTCGAGATATTTGCAATTGACAACACAGTATCGAGTGCGGCCATCATCACAGTATTGTTGCCGTTCGATAACTACTTTCATTGTTGATGTAAGTTCAAGAGAAATTCTGGTATGATCGACAAATGTTAGGGCTATGGCTTGTACTATTTCCAATTGACAGTACGGCACACATTGCATCCACCAATATTGCAGCGGAGCCTTTGGATTAAGCTGCTCAAGGTTGATTTACATCCTATAATATTTTTGGATGGACAGAAACTGGTCCACTGTTACTAAAGTTATTAGTGTTTGACAGAACAGTACTGGATATGCCCAACATCGAAGTCATGTAACCGCTGGATTACTATGTTCACAGATAACGTAAATTCGAATGCAATTCTTGGATATCCTATGTATTTTTCGGTTATGGCTAGTGATACTTAAAATTGACAATACGGAATTTATTACGCCTACCAACAGATAGCTGATGGCGTTTCTCTAATCTATTCACCGATGACGTATATTCCACAGAAATTCCCGAACGGTATATGCAGACCCATTATCCCCGGGATATTAACAAATTACAACGCAGTACTGGCTACAGCAAACGTCACAGAATTGAAGCAGCTGAAAAACTGTTTTCACTACTGATGAAGTTTCCAAAGCTATTCAGAAATAATCACTGTATATTACGGTTATGGCTTGTGGTACTTCCAATTGACAGTACGATACTTATTACTTCCGCCAATATAGCACGGCAGCTGCTGCATTAATCTGCTCAGTGATGATTTAAATTACATGGCTTTTCTAGAATGACAAAATACAGACCCGAGGACCATCGAGCTATAAGCAATTAAAAACAGAGTGCTGAGTACACCCGCCATCACTGTACTGTACACGCTGGACTACTTTGATCACGTATAATGCAAATTCGAAAGCAAATCTAGTATAATATATGTATAATGCGGGCTTGGCTAGTTTCACTTACAACTTACAGTACGACGTTTGGTACATTTTCCACCATATCACTGTTTCCATCTGATTAATCTGTTCACTGAAGATACATACAACACAGCAGTACTGAGTACAGCAATTATCACAGCATTGCAGCCGTGCAATAGCTATGCTCACTGACGAAGTAAATGTCATTGCGGTAATAGAATAACCGATATATATTACGGTTCTGGCTCAAGATATTTCCAACTGTTATAACGGTACCTCCTTCATCCGCCAATATAGCAGAGCAGCCGCTGCGTTGTTCTGTTTAACCATGATATGAATTGTATAACAGATTCGGTATGACAAAATACGGATCCACTGAGCCTCGAGTACTTTGCAACTTATACGACAGTACTGAGTACACCCCCCATCAAAATAATGTAGCCGCTGGGCCTTCTTGCCCACTGATAATGTAAATTCGAAAGTGACTATAGAATATACCATGTGTAGTGCAGCTAGGTTTAGTGATATTTGCAATTGACATTACGAAATTTACTGCGTCTACCAACATACCACTGTTGCCGTTATATTGATTTTTTCACTGATGATGCTTATTCCACAGCAATTCTGGGACGAGATATGCAGATCTATTATCCTTCGAGATATTAACAAATTACAGCACAGTACTGAGTACAGCCAATTCCACGTTATTGCGATCATCGAATAACAATGTCCACTGATGGTGAAAATTCCATTGCAATTCTAGGAAGATTAATGTATATTACGGTTATGGCCTGACCCATTTCCAATTGACAGTACGGTGCTCATTGCATCCACCAATATAGCACGGCAGCCGTTGCGTTGCTCTGCTCAATGGTGGTTTAAATTCTATAACTACTCTAGAATGACAAAATACGTATCCGCGTACCCTCGAGCTATTAGCAATTTACAACACAGTAATGAGAATACCCACCTTCGCAATAGTGTAACCGATG
The DNA here is from genome assembly GCF_001483705.2 of Eufriesea mexicana. Classification (NCBI taxonomy): domain Eukaryota; kingdom Metazoa; phylum Arthropoda; class Insecta; order Hymenoptera; family Apidae; genus Eufriesea; species Eufriesea mexicana. The sequence goes on along the minus strand of NW_016916950.1, from coordinate 18,823 downwards.
GACATCTTTGTTCACTGGCAATATAAATTCGAGATATTAACAAATGACAACGTAGTGCTGAGTGCAGCCATCATCACAACATTGTTGCCGTTCAATAGGTATGCTCCCTGATGATAAGAACTCAAATGCGGTTCTAGAGTAATCGACATATATTACTGTTATCACTTGAGACATTTGCAATTGTTAGTACGGTACTTACTACGTCCACCAACATAGAACAGTAGCCGTTGGAATATTCTGTTCAAGGATGATTTAATTTCTACAACTCTAGAATGACAAAATACATATCCACTGACCTTCGTGGTATTAGCAATTCACATCACAGTACTGTGTACACCCTCCTTCAGAGTAATGTCGCCGCTGGACTACTTTGTTCACTGATAATGTAAATTCGAACGTGATTTTAGAATAACCCATGTATAGCGCGATTCTGGCTAACGATATTTAAAATTGACAGTACGGCGTTTTGTACGTCTACCAACATGTAACTGTTGCCGCTGTATTAATCTGTTCATTGATGACGGATATCCTGCAGCAATTCTAGAACGAGATATGCAGATCCATTATAACTCGAGATATTAACAAATTACAACGTAGTGCTTAGTAAAGCCATCATCACAGCATTGTTGCTGTTCAATAGATATGCTCACTGATGATGAAAACTCCATTGCGATTTTAGAGTTATCGACATATGTTACTGTTACCACTTGAGACATTTGCAATTGTTAGTACGGTACTTATTACGTCCACCAATATAGAACAGTAGCCGCTGGAATATCCTGTTCAATAATGATTTAGTTTCTATACCAGTTCTGGAACGACATAATGCAGATCCACTGTCCCTCGAGGTATTAGCAATTTACAACAGATAACTCAGTACACCCAACATCACAGAGGCACCGTCGTTGGATTACACTTTTCACTGATAATGTACATTTGCATATGATTCTAGAATAACCTGCGTTTAGTGCGGTTATTCCAAGTGATATTTACAATTGACGTTACCGCATTTATTACGTCTACAACAGATCACTGTTTTCGTTGTTCTAATCTGGTAACTGATGATGTATTTTTCCACAGTATCTCTAGAGGGAGATATGCAGGTCCATTATGCCTCGTGGAACTAGCAAGTGGCAACACCGTACTGAGCATTGCAGTATTACAGTGTTGTTGCCGTTCAATAACTACGTTCACTATGGATGTAAGTTCCAATGCAATTCTGGAATAATCAACGCATATTCCGGTTACAGCTTGAGACATTTCCGGTTGATAGTACTGAAACTACTACAACCACCTATATGGCAGTGTTGCCATAGGATTATTATATTCAGTGACGATTTATATTATATAACAATTCTGGGATGACAAAATAGGGATCCACTGAATCTCAAGATATTAGCAATTTAGATCACAGAACTGAGTACACACACCAGCACAGTAATGCAGCAGTTGGACTACTTTGTCCGCTGATAACGCAAATTAGAATGAAACTCCAGAATAACCTACGTATAGTGCTGTTATTTCAAGTGATATTTACAATTGACAGTACGCCATTTATTACGTCTACCAACAGATCACAGTCGTCGTTGTACTAATCTGTTCACCGATGATGTATATTCCTCAGCAATTCTAGATCGAGATATGCAGAACCATTGTCTCTCGAGATATTAAAAATTGCAACACAGTACTGAGTAAAGCAAACATCACATATTGCAGCCGTAGCATAGCTTTCTCCACTGCTGATGTAATTTCCTAAGCAATTCTGGAATTATCATTGTATACTGCGGTTATGGCTTGAGCTGTTTCCAATTGAGGTTACGCCACACCACATACACCAATATAGCGCGGCAGCCGTAGCATTACTCTGCTCAATGATGACTTATATCCTATAACTATTCTTGAATGACAAAATGCAGATCCGCGTACCCTCGAATTATTAGCAGCTTTCAATACAGTGCTGAGTGCACCCACCATCACATTTCTGTACCCGCTGGAGTACTTCGTCCTCCGATAATGTATATTCGCATGTGATTCAAGAGTATCCTCTGTAAAATGTGAATATGGCTAGTACTACTCACAACTGACAGTAAGGCACTTAGTACATCTTCCACCAGGTCACTCTTGCCTTTTGATTAATCTTCTCACTGATGATGTATAGTCTACAGCACTTCTGAAACGATATATGCAGTTGCACAATCCGTCGAGGTAACAACAATTTACGACACAGTACTGAGTACAGCTAATATCACATTACTGTGACAAATCAATAACAATGCTCACAGATGGTAGAAATTCCAATGCAATTCTAGAAATTTCAAAGTGTATTACGGTTATGTCTCCAGATATTTCCAGTTGTTAGTACGGTACATACTACGTCCGCCAATATAGCAGAGTAGCCGTTGGAATATTCTGTTCAATGATGATTTTAATTCAATAACAATTCTAGAACGACATAATGCAGATCCACTGTCCCTCGAGATATCAGCAATTTACAACACTGTACCGAGTACACCCAACATCACAGAAGTATAATCGTCGGATTACCTTCTCCACTGACAATGTACATTCGAATGTGATTCCAGAATAGCACATGTATGTCGCGGTCATCGCTAGTGACATGTACAACTGACAGAGCGGCATTCATTTCATCTCCCAATCGATCTCTGTTATCTTTGTATTAATCCATTCTCTGATGATATATATTCCTCTGCAACTCTAGAACAAGATATGCAGATCCATTGTCCATCGAGGTACTAACGAATGACAACACAGTACTGAGAAGGGCTATCATCACGGTATGGTAGCCGTTCAATAACTACGCTCACTGTTGATGTAACTTCGGAAGCAATTCTTGATTAATCAATGCATATTACGGTCATGGCTTGTGTTACATCGAAATGACATTCGCTGATTAGCTGACGTAATTTCCAAAGCAACCATAGAATAACCAATTTATATTACCTTTGTGGTTATAGATATTTCCAATTGAGAGTACGGTACTTATGGCATCCACAAGTATAGCACGGCATCCGCGGGATTAATTTATTCAGTGATAAATTAAAAACCACAGTAGTACTGGAACGAGACGTATAGGTACATTATCCGTTCATATATTAACTAATGACAACACGGTACTGAGTATAGACATTAGAACAGGATTGTAGCCGTATTAAAAAATTATCACTGTTACTGTAAACTCCAAGGCAATTCTAGAATGTGCGGTTATGGCTTGAGTCGTTTCCAGTTCACACTGTAGTATATGTTACATCCACCAATACAGCGCATTTGTCGTTGCGTTAATCTGTCCAATGACGATTTAAATTCCATAGCAAACCTAGAATGACATAGTACTGATCCACTGAACCGCAAGACATTACCAGTAGGCAACGCAGTACCGTGTACATGCACCAAAACTGTAATGCATCCGTTGGCCTATTTTGTTCACAGGTGACGAGTATTTCAAAGCCATTCTGGGATAATCCATTAATAGTACGGTTAGGGCGTGAGATATTTACAATAGTAAGTTCGGTACACATACCGTCCACCTATATAGCACTGTGGCCGTTGGATTAATCTGTTCAATGATGAAATATATCCTATAACAATTCCAGAACGGCAAAATGCAGAACAAATGTCTCTCGAGATATAAACAATAGACCACCAATTGCTGATTCCAGCCATCATCACAGTAATGTAGACGCTGGACTACTATGTCCACTGATACGTAAATTACTCTAAAACTCTGAAAGAAGATATGAATACCAAAGATATGGCTAGTTATATTCACAATTTGCAGTACGTTAATTGTTACATCTACTAACAGAGCACACTTCCCGTTGAATTAAATTGGTCAGAGAGATTTGACGCCACACAGCAATTCTAAAACGGGAAATGCTGGTCCATTATCCCTTTAGATGTTGACAATTGACAACACATTACTGGGTACAGCCATCATTACGGCATTGTATCTGTTGAATTACTTTGTCCACTCATAGCGTCAGTTCAAAAGCAAATATGGAGTGATCAAAGTATTGTACGGCCATGGCTACAAATATTTCCAACTGACAGCACTGTACTTAGTGCATCCACCAGCAGGGCACTGAAGCCTCTGTATTAATATGTTCAATGGCAGCTTCTACTTCGTAGCAATCCAATAATGACTAAAGACAGAAGAGCCATCGCTCGAGACAGTGACAATTAGCAACAGATTACTGAGTACAACCATCAACACAGTAATGTTGCAGCTGGAAGCCTTTATTCATTGATGACGTAAATTCGAAGGGAAGTCTGAACTATTAAATTTATAGGACTGTTATGTCTAGAGATAATTCCATCTGAACGCACGTTACATAGAGCGTCCACAAGCAGAGGCCTGCAGCCATTGTATTAATATATTCGATGATGATATCGATCTTATAGCAATTCTAGAATGACAAAAGACAGATACATTATCCCTCGAGATATTGGCAGTTCACAACTAAGTACGGAGTGCAGCCGTCATCAGAGTACTGCAGACGTTAGACTACCTTGTTCACTGATGACATAAATTCCAAAGCGATTCTGAAGGAATTAACGTATATTACGGTTGTGGCGTGGGATGTTTCCAACTGACATTTCGGTACTTATTACATTCGTCGTCAGAGCACTGCAGCTACTGTGCTAATGCGCAGAATGATGATACAGATCTTATAGATATTATAGAATGAAAAGTGAATATTCCATCATCCCACGTGACATTTACAATTGACATCACTGTACTGAGTAGGGCCGTCATGACCATAATGTAGCCGGTGGTCTTCTTTGTTCACTGTTGATGTATATTCCAACGAACATCTGGAGTTGTCAATGTATATTACGCTTAGGTCATGAGATATTTAAAATTGACAATACGGTACACACTATATCAACCATTTTAGCAATGCAGCCATTGGAATAATCTGTTCAATGATGATTTGCACATTGATGCTCTTCTAGAATGAGAAGGGTGATTCATTAACGTTCGAGGTGTTTACAATTAACAACACAGTATAGTGTGCAGCCACCATCACAGTAGGTTAGCCGTTGGAATTCTTTGCTCACCGACAATGTAAATTGGAAGGTGATTCTAGAATAACCAATGTATAGTGCGGCTGTGTCCAGCGATATTTACAATTGATGGTACGGCATGTATTACATCTACCGACAGAGCACGGCAGCCGCTGTATTAGTCTGCTCAATGGTGATTTAGATTCTAGGGCAATCCTAGAAAGACGAGGAACAGGTACATTATACCTCGAGTCATTAATAAGTGACAACGCAGTACTGAGTACAGCGACTGTCACTGGAGTGTAACCGTCAGGCAACCTTGTTCACTGGTTACTCAAAATTCCTAATCAATTTTGGAGTAAACAATGTATTTAACGGTTTTGGAATGTAGTATTTAAAATTGACCGCACGGTGCTTACTGTATCCACCAATATATCATTGTAGAGGTTGGATTGATCTGATCAATCATGATTTAAGTTCAACAACATTTCTAGAATTACATAATACATGTCCGCTGACCCTCGAGACTTTAACGATTGACAACAGACATCCGATTACAGCCATCATCACAGTAATGTAGACGCTGGACTGCTTTGGCCTCCGATGATGTAAATTCTCAATTACCTCTGGAATGAAATATGCGGATTACTATTATAGCTAGTGACGTTTATAATCCACATTTCTATAATTAGTACGTCTAGAAACACAGCACTGTGGCCTTTGGAATAAGCTGGTCACTGACGTTGCATATCCGACAGAAACCTTAGGAAAAGGAGTGCGGATCCATTGTGCATCGAGATATTGGCGATTGACAACACAGTATTCAGTACACCCATCGTCACAGTGTAGAAACGATTGAATATCGTTGTTCACTGGTAACATAATTTCCAAAGCAATTCTAGAAGAATCAGTGTATAGTGCTGTTGCGGCCAGAGATATTTAAAGGTGACTTTACGCAACCGCGTACATCCTCCAAAGGAGCACTGATTGTCGCTGGATTATTCTGTCCAATGATGATTAATATCCTATAGCAATTCTAGATGGACAAAGTACAAAACTAATATCCCTCGCGATATTAAGAATTGACAACACAGTACGGAATACAGCCATCATCGCAATGACATAGCCGCTGGAATTATTCGTCCACTGATGGTGTTAGTTTCAAGCCAATTCTCTAATAATCAGTGTGTACCACAGTTGTGACTACAGATGTTCCCAATTGACGCTACAGTAATTATTTCATCCAACAATATAGCATTGTAGCCGTTCGATTAAGCTGTTTAGTGATGATTTAAATTCAATAACAATTCTGGAATGTCAAAACACAGTTCCACTATAACTCGAGACTTCAACAATTTATAACTCTGTACGTAGTACGGTCAAAATCACAGTAATGTAGTCGTTGGAGCTCTCTGTTCACCGATGATGTAAATTCCAAACCCATTCTGGAATAAACAACGTATATAAATGTTTAGTCATGAAATATTTGAAATCGGCCGTACGGTACTTACTACATCCACCAGTATACCGCTGTAGCGGTTGGATTAATCTGTTCAATTATGATTTAAATTCTATAACAATTCTAGAATGACGAAATTCAGATCCACTGACCCTCGAGCAATTAACAGTTGGCAACACATTACTGAGTAGAGCCAAGATCACAAAAATGTAGACGTTGGTCTACTTTGTTCTCTGATGTTGTATATTCGAAAGCAGTACTGGAAAAATCAATATATGTTACGTTTGTGGTCTGAAATACATCCAATTGAAAATACGGTTCCTCTTAATATAACACAGTAGCCGTTTGATTCATATGTTCAGTGATGGCTAATATTCTATAACAATTCCAGAAGGGCAAACCATTGATACACTGTCTCTCGAGATATTAACAATCGACAATACAGTGCAGAGTTCATCCATCATCATTTAAACGTAGACGATGGACACATTTGCTCACTGATACTGTCGGACCCACTATATTCTAGAATAATCAATGTATTCTACGTTTATGGCAAGAGGTATATGCATTCGAAAGTACTGTACATAGTACATCCACCATCAAACTTCTGCAGCCGCTTTATTAATCTGTTCACTCATGATCTCGATCTTATATGCATACCAGAATGACAGAGAACAGATGCATAATCCCTAGAGATATTAACAGTTGTCAATGAAGCACTTGGTACAACCATCATCACAGTGACGTTATGTTTGAATAACCTTTCCCGCTGATTATGTCATTCCCAAGCTATTGTAGAATAATCAGTGTGTACTACGGTCGTGGCCAGAGATATTTTCAATTGAGAGTACTGTACTCAGCCCGTCCATCAACAATGCTCTGCATCCGCTGTATAAGTCAGTTTAATGACATTGCAATATTTATAACAGTACTATAATTACATAACAGAGATTCACCGACCCTCGAGAAATTAACAATTAACAGCACAGTACTTATTACAGTCAGCATCACAGAACTACAGTCGTAACACTACTTTGTTCACTTGTGACGTGAATTCCAAAGCAATTCTGGAACAATCAATGTATGTTACGGGTATGGCTAGTAACATATCCAATTGACAGTACGGTACTTATTAGATCCACCAAAGTGCCACTGTAGCCGCCGTATTTATCTGTTCAATGATGATTTAAATCTTATAACAATACTATAATGACAAAACACGAATCCACAGGCCGTCGGGATATTAACAATTGACGACACTGTACTGAGTTCAGACATCGGCAAGGTACTACAGCCTTTGAAATACTTTGTTCACCCATGATGTAAATTCCGGAGGAATTCTGGGATAATCAGTGAATATTACAGTTACTGCCTGATATATTTCCAATCGGCAGTACGTTACTTTGTATACCTACCAACAAAGTACTGTTGCCGTTGTATTAACAAGATCACCGATGATGTATGACCACAGCAATTCTAGAACGAGAAATTCAGGTCCATTATCCCTCGCGACATTGACAGTTGACAACACGGTCGTGAATACAGCCATCATCACATTAATGTAGCCACCGGAATACTTTGTTCAATGATAACGTAAATTCCAATGTAATTTTATAATAACCTATGTATGCAACGGTTATGTCCAGTGATATTTAAAATTCAAGTTACGGTAACTAGTACATATAATACCTGATGACCTTTGCAGTTGGATTATCCTGCTCGCTGATGATGTAAATGCAACAGAAATAGAAGTATGAAATATGCATATCCATTTGCCCACGAGATATTAACATTCGACGACGCAGTGCAGAGTACAGCTGTCATCACATCATTTTAGCCGCCTAATTACTTTGTTCACTGACGATGTGTTAGAAAGAAAATCTAAAATAATCTATCTACACAACGGTTATAGCTAGAGATGCATACAATTGATAATACCGTACTTCATACAGCTACCAATAGTGAACTGAAGCCTTGGATTAAACTGTTCAATAACCATTTAGGAACTTCACCAATTCTAGAATGAAAAATGAATATCCATTATCGATCGTGTCATTAAAAATTCACAACGCATTTCTGCGTACGGCCATCATGACAGTATTGCTGCCATTGTATAGCTACGTCCACTCATAATGCAGAAAACACAGCAAATGTAAGGTAAATAATATATAGTACGGTTATGGATAGTGATATTTGCTATTGACAGTACGGTACACCGTACATATACCAACAGAGTACTATTGCTGTCGGATTAATCAAATCAAATATGATTTAGGTTCTATAGTAATTCTAGAATGTCAAAATAAGGAACCACAGGCCGTCGAGAAATTAACAAATGGCGACACAGTTCTGAGTACAGCGATCGTCACCGTACTGTAGACTTTGGAATACTTTGTTCACCCATGATGAAAATTCCAGGGAAATTCTGGTATAATAAATGTACATTACAGTTATGTCTTGATATATTTCCAACTTGTAGTACGGTACTTCGTATACCTACTAACAGAACACTGTTGCCGTTGTATTAGTAAGATCACCGATGTTGAGTAATCCACAGCAATTATATAATGAGAAATGAAAATCCACTTTCCCTCGAGATATTAACAAATGACATCACAGTCCTGAGTGCAGCCATCATAACTGTATTGTGAACTTTGGGGAACCTTGAACATTAACCATGTATGTTCAAAAGGAATTCTACAATAATCTAAACATATTACGGTTATGGTTTGAGATATTTCCATTTGACAGAATGCTACGTGTTACATCCACCACACTAGTACTGTAGCCGATGGATTAATCTGCCAAACGATGATTTGAATTGTATAAAAATTCTAGAATGGCAAAATACATGTCCTCCATCCTTCGAGATATTAACATTTGACAACCCAGTAATGAGTACAGCCATCATCACAGTAATGTAGATGATGGACGAATTTGTTCACTGATGGTGGAAATTTTAATGGAAATCTTGGATAACATATGTACAGTGCGGTTACGGTTAGTGATATTTACAATTAACTGTACAGTAATTATTACATCCACTAATGGTGCACTGTTACCGTTGGCATAAATTGGTCACTGCTGATGTGTAATCTACAGCAATTGTAGAATGAGGAATGGAGGTCCTTTATCCCTCGAGGAATTAACAATTGAGGGCACAGTAAAGATTACATCCATCATCACAGTACTTTAGCTGCTGAATTGTTTGTACACTGATGACGTAGAATCCAACGCAATTCTAGAATAATCACTGTACAGTACGTTTATGGCTTGAGATATTTCCAAATGATAATGAGGTGCATATTACGTCAACCAGTGTAGCAATCAAGCCGTCAGTTTTTCCTGCTCAATGATATTTTAGAAACTATACCAATTCTAGAATGAAAGATGCAGATCCACTGTCCCTCCAGATATGAATAATTGACACCACAGATCTGAGTTCCACCATCATCACAGTAATCTAGCTATTAGACTACCTTATGCAATTATCGTGTGAATCCCAAAGTAACTATGGAACAACCTACGTTCATTATGGTTAGGGTTAGTGACGTTTACAAATCACATTACGGTAATTAGTACATCTTCCAAAGGAGAACAGTTGCCGTTGGGTTAATGTTTTCATAGATGATTTATGTCTTGTAGGTATTGTAGAATGCAAAAGAGAGATCCATTATCCCCTGAGACATTAACAATTAGCAACGCAGTACAGGGAACAGCCATCATCTCGGTAGAGAAGCAGTTTTACTCCTTTGTCCTCAGACGACGTAAGTTTCAAAGATATCCAGGAATAATCAGTCTAAATTACGGTTATGGCTTGAGATATTTCCAGTTGACAACACGCTACGCACTACATCCTACAATATAGCGCTGAGGTCGTTGGGTTAGTCATTTCAATGGTGAATTGAGTTCTATAAAAAAACTCTAGAATTACAAAATACAGATCCAGGGCCTCCAGAAATAAATAAATGACGACACTGCACTGAGTACAGCCATCTTCACCGTTGTGTAACTGCTGGACTGCTTTGTTCACTGATGATGTGAATTCGAAAGTTATTCTGGAATATCCTATGTGCAGCGCGGATATGCCAAGTGATACTTACAACTGAAAGCATGGCAAATAGTACATCTTCAAATAGAGCTCTCTTGCCGTGGGTTTAAATAGATCTCTAAAGATGTATCCCTTACAGTAAATGTAGACTGAGAAACAAAGATCCATTATACCTCGAGAAATTAACAATTGACGACACGGTACAGTGTACAGCAATTATCACAGTAATGTCGCCGATGGAATAATTTGTCACTGATTATGTAAATTACAACGCAATTGTGAAATATTCAATGCACATTATGGTTATGGCATGAGATATTTCTAATTGACAGTACGGTATTTAGTACATTCATCAGCACATCCCTGCAGCCGGTGTATTAATCTGTTCAATGATGATTAAATTGTGTTGAAGTTCAAGAATGACAAAATACAGGTACATAACCCTCGAGATATTTACAACTGACAACACAGTACTGATAAGAGTAATAATCACAGTAATGTAAACGTCGTACTACATTGTACACTGAGGATGAAGATTCCTAAGTGATTTTGGAATAAAATAAATATATTACGGTACGACTAGTGTCGGTAAGAATTCACTGTGCGGTAATTAGTATATATGCCAAGAGTACACTGATGCCGCTCAATTAATGTATTCAATGATGATTTAGATTATATAGCTATTCTAGAATGCAAAGGACAGATCCATTAAACGATAAGATATTAACATTCGACAACATAGTACTGAGTAGTGCCATCACTCCGGTAATGTAGCTGTTGGAATTCTTTGTTCATAGATGATTTAAATTACAAAGCAATTCTGGAATAATAAATGCATATTACAGTTATGTCTTGAGAAATTTCCAAGTGACAGTACGGTACATAGTACATACGCCTGCAAAGCACATCAGTTGCTGTAATAATTAGTTCAATGATGATTTATATTCTATAACAATCCTAGAATGACAAAGGACAGGTCCACCATCACACGAAGCATTAACAGTTGACAACACAGTACATAGTACAGCCATCATCACGGTACTGTAGGCGTTTGATTAGTCTTTTCACATAGTGCTTAAATTCTACAGCAATCCTAGAATAATCATTGTACAAATCAGATACGTCTAGAGGTATTTACAATCGGTAGTGCAGTACGAAGTACATCCACTAACAGAGCGCAGTTGTCGTTGGATTTTTCTTTTCACTCACGATTTATACTGTATCGATATTTTTGAACATCAGACATCTGTGGGTTATTGATAAATGACAATACAGTACTAAGTGTAGCCATATACGCAATACTTCAGCTACTGCATTAATCTGTTCGCTGACCGTTTTATTCCATCAGCAATTGCAGAATGACTGTAGAATCATGTAGACGGGTCAGGTATTGCTGTAGGTGTTAGGTGATCAGTAGATGGTCTAATCAAGTGACAATTGTGATTTGTAGACAGGTATGCTCTGTATTGCATTTTCAATTGCATACGTCTCTACCTAAAATTGATCTAAACATCGATAGTCCTAGAAATGTAATATATAATACATGATCAGAGGAATGGATAATACCATGACCGTAGCACTGTTAATTTCCGTACTCAGTAGTGCATTATGAAATGATCGCGTCTCCAGGTATAACTGACTGAAACTATGATCATTCTAGAACTGCTGTAGAGGTTATAGGATCAGTGAAGGGATTAATCGAATGGCTATAGTATTATGTAGACAGCTACGCTTGGTAATATATTAAGAATCATCAGTATTTGCGGCGAACCTTGATCAAAGCATTGCTCATTCTAGGAATCCTTTAGAAGTTAAATGATCAGCGGAAATATTAGTCCATTGGATGTCGCACTGCGTAGACAGCCACAATCTATGTTGCATGTTCCATTGTCTATATCTAAAGCGGTAATTTATCTATTCATTGAACGTTCAAGATTAGCAACGTAATTGGTACGATCAGAAGATGAGTTATTGCAATGGCTGCTTTACTTTGTTGATTGCTATACTCGGTAGTGCATTTCCTATTCTTAGGAGCCACAGCTATATCTGATTCGTTCTCTGTTCATTCTCGAACTGCTGTAGAAGTATTATCATCAGTGAACGGATTAATCAGAGAGCCAGACTGCTCTGTTAGTGGATACATTAGTTACCGTGCTGTCAATTGTAAGTATCTCTAGCCATAACTGATATACCAATTGACCATTCTGGAGCTGCTGCGTAATATAAATCATCAGTGCACAAATAACTCCAACGGCTACAGAACTGTGATGATGGTAATATTCAGAACTCTCTTGTCAATTGTTAACATCTCGATCGGCAGTTGATCTAACTCTTCTCATTGTGTAAATGCTGCATAATGCAGATTATCGTTAAACAAATCAGTAAAGCGGTTGCGGTAGAGAGTTATTTGCTGTACTCTGTAATGTACTCTCAGTCCTTATTGTCTCGATCGGTAATTGTTACTTCGTTCATCATTCCGGAAATGCAGCAGAATTTAGACAATCAGTGAATACATTCATCCAACTGCTGGAGCTATGCGTTTATGAATGCAGTTTGTGCTGTACTGACATCTGTCAATATTTCTAGATGTAATGAATCCATAAATTAGTCATTCTGGAATTTGTGTAGGACTTAGATTGTCTGCGTATAGATTAAACCAAAGGACGTGGTAATGTTTAGACTTCAAGCCACAATTCTGTACCTTCAAATGTAAGTATCCTTAGCGACAATTGTTCATACCAGCGTAGCAATATAAATTGGATCAGATAGGAACAGATTGAAACATTGGTTTCGGTATAGCGTCGATAGCTGTAGTCAGTACTGTACTATCAGTTGTTAATGTCTCCTGATACAACAGATTAACAACTTGACCAATCTGGAACTGTCATAGGATACAAGGCATCAGTGAAATTTGAAACTTCAGTGAACAAACTAATCCAACGGCAACATTACCGTGATGATGGCTATATTCAGCTACGCTTTGTCGAATATCTGAGACTCGAGGGATATTGGATCCGTCTCTTGTCTCACCAGAATTGCTATATAAGGTATGTCATCAGTGTACCGATTAATCCAACGGCAACTGTGCCCTGATGGTGAACGTACTAGGTACCGTAAGGTCCAATATAATCATCGCTAAGCGTAACTGATCTGTGCAATGGTTCTGCTACATTTGCTATGGAGTTCAAATCACGAGTGAACAGATTAATTCAATGGCTATTGCACAGAAATTATCGTCGTACAGAGTTCTGTCTTGCCAATAGTTGTTGCCTCGTACGGTAATGGACCTGCCTTTGTCATTCTAGAGCTGCTGTAAAATCTAAAACATAGTTCTGGAGCCTTTTCCAAAGGCAACAGAGCTCTGTTAGTGGATGTACCGCGCACGGTACCGCCAATCTTATGTATCCATTGCTGCATCTGATATATGCATTGATTATAGAAATGATGCGGAAATTTAGTTGTCAGTGAACAAATTATTTCAACGGCTGCAGTACTGTGTCGATGGTTGTACTCAGTACTGCATTTGCGACTGTTTATATCCCGAGCGATAACGGAATAGTCCTTTTCATTATTTAACTGCTATAGAACTTTAACCTTCATTGCGGTGACTTATCCAGCAGCAGCACCAGCAGTGTTCTGTTGGTGGACGTACAATGTACCGTATTGTCAATTGTAGATATCACTAGCCATAACTGAGTCATGCATTGATTATGCTAGAATTGCTGAGGAAAATAGGTCATCAGAGAATAAATTAATTGAACGGTTACAGTACTGTGATGATGGTTGCACTCATTACCGCCTTGTTACGCGTTAATACCCCGTGCCACAATGAATGTGCATTTAGTCACCCCAGATTGGCTATAGAAAATATATCGTCGCATATGCAGCTCAGTGCAGCGGCTACAGTGCCCTGTTAATTGCTATACTCAGTACTCTAGTGACATATGCCAATGTCTGCAACAAAAGTTGCACTGTCCCGTGATTACCCTACAATTGCTAAAGAACTTTGGTGATCAGCGAACAGATGAATCCAATGGATATATTATTGTGTAGATGGTTACACTCGGTACTGTATTGCCACTTGTCAGTATCACAACCGATATATGGCCTACCAGTTTACCACCCTTGAGTTGCCATAGAGTTTAAACTATCTTTGAACAGATAAATCTAAGGGCTTAGTACCGTGATGATAGCAATACTGAGTACTGCGTTGTCAGTTGCTAACTTCTTGATCTATAATGTATCTGCCTTTCGCCATCCTGAATTTGATATAGGGTTTAATCATCAGTGAGCAGGTTAATCAAGCGGCCACAATGCACCCTTGACTTCTGTGCTTTGTACCGTATTGACATTTGTCAATGTCTATAACAACAATTGCACTATACATTGACTTTTCTCGCATTACTGCGGAATTTGTGACGTTAGAGGACAAATTAACTGTCTGCATAGTTACTGTCATGACGGCTGCGTTCAGCACTGCTTTGTCCTTTGTTCATATCTCGATCGCTAGTGCATCCAGCTGTTTATCACTCGAGAATTGCTATAGAGCTTAAATCATTAGTGAACAGGGTATTCCAACGGCTACAGTACTGGCATGATAGATGTACTCTGTACTGTTATGTCAGGAGTTAATATCTCGGGCAGTAATGGATGTTTCCTTTGTCATTCTATAATTGCTATATAATTTGAACTCTCAGTGGCCAGGTTAATCAAACGGATACATTGACCAATTGATGGCTATGCTCAGTGGTGTATTGACATACATAAATGTCTATCGATTCCATTGCTGTATCCATCGCTCATTCTACTATTGCTGAATTGTTTGGTTGACTAGCGATGTGATTATTGGAATGGGTACTGTATTGAGTAGATGGCAACACTCAGTTGTGTAATGCCATCAGTCAATATTATTACCGACAGCTTTTCTGTACATTGGTCATCTTTAAATTAAGATAAAACTTGGATAATCACTGAATAGGCTTATACGATGGCTGCCGAAATGTATTGATGGCTTTACTCTGTACTGTGTTGTCAATTGTCACTATACCATGCGATGATATAACTATGCTATGATACTTCTACAGTAACAGTATGATATGCATGACCAAAGGATTTGGTCATACAATGGCTGTAGAAACTTGCTCATGGCGTTTTTCGGCAGTGTATTCTCAATTGTCAATATCTCTATTGTTAATTGCTCAGTCCATTTGCCGCTCTAGCATTCGTGCCGCAATTATGTGATTACTGAGTTGACTAATCCAATGATTACAATAATGTGAAGAATACTAAATGCAGGACTTTAGTGTCATTTGACCAAATCTCTGGCAATGCCTGATGTGTCCCAGTGACCTTCATAGAACTGCTCTCAAACGTATGTGATCAGCGAATAGATTAATCCAAAAGATTTAGTACTGCTTAGGTTGCTATGCTCAGTACTGTCATTATAATTGTTAGTGGCTCTAGCGATAAATGATCTATCCGATGGTCAGCCTAGAATTGCTACACTACTGGGATGAACAGAGTTTTCGTTAATGAACGGTCTGTAGAAATGTTTTCATGTGCGTACTCAGTAGAGTGTTGTCAATTGGTAATACATCCATTTGTAATTAGCATATCCTTTGTGCCATCTATGGATGACATAGATTCTATGTAATCAGTGTATATGTTAATCCATCGGCTGTTGTACAGTTTTGTCGTTTGAACTCTATACTCTGTTGACGATCCTCTATATTCCTAGTGTTAGTTGATCCACCAATTCTTCATTCTAGAATTCCTGTTGAACATATGTGATCAGTGAATGGACTAATGCAATGGCTATAGTAATGTGCAGATTGCTGTACTCTCACTCCGTTTTCTGTTGTCAATACCTCTACCGAAAATTACTCTACCAAAGGATGAAGTTAGACTTGCTGAAGAAAGTGGGTGACAAGCGATTAGATTATGGCGATAGTAATTGAAATTTGTATATAACTGAACTGCGTACCGTACCGTCATACGTTAATGCCTCCAGAGATAATTGCTCTATCCATTGATCACCCTACAATTGGTGAACAGCACAGATCATCAGCGAGGAGGTTAAACAAAGCGCTATAATAACGTGTAGAGGA
The DNA here is from genome assembly GCF_001483705.2 of Eufriesea mexicana. Taxonomy (NCBI): domain Eukaryota; kingdom Metazoa; phylum Arthropoda; class Insecta; order Hymenoptera; family Apidae; genus Eufriesea; species Eufriesea mexicana. Next base: position 2,181 of record NW_016916950.1, on the reverse strand, counting down.
CTACAATCAGTACCGTTCTGTCTACTGCCTATACCTATACCGATATTTAATCTATCAATTCGCCATTCTAGAATCGTCGTAGTGTCAAAGGAATCAATGGCTAGATTAATCCAATGGTTACAGTGCTCTGTTAGTGGCTGTAACGATCCCCGTACTGCAAATTGTAAATATACCGATCCGTAACCGCACTTTGCAATAATTATTCAAGAATTGCATTGTGATTTATATCATTGATGAACAAATTAATCCAACTGCTGCAGAACTGTGGTGATGGCTGTACTGGGTTCTTTGTCGTTAACTGTTAATATCTCGAAGAGTATGGGATCTATATATTGTCACTCTAGAATTGTCATGGAATATAAATCATCACTGTAGAGACTAATCCAACGGCAACAGCGTTCTGTCGGCGGATGTACTGAGCACCGTATAGTCAATCGTAAATAACCAAAACCAGTCCGGAACCATGCATTTATTATTACAGTGTTGCTGTGGAATTTTCGTAAATATGAACAAATTAATCCACCGGCTACTGTACTGTGATGATGGTTGTACTGAGTACTGTATTGTCAAAAGTTAATATCTCAGATGATAATGGATATGTATATATATATTGTTGTTCTAGTAATGTTATAGAATCTACCTCATCACTGAGGAGACTAATCCTGCTGATTCAGTGCACTGTTGAAGTATGTACAGAGCCAACTACCGTCAATCATAAGCATCCCTGTCCATAACAGAAGCATGCACTGATAACTCTAGAATGGATTTGGAATTCGTATCACGGATGGACTGACTAATCCAACGGCTACTCTAGTGTGATGTTGGCTGTCATTTCTGTTGTGTTGTCATTTGCTAATTTCTTGATGTATAATGGATAAGATCGCTGTCATTCTAGAATTGCCACAAAATCATAATCATCATTGAACTTATTATTACAGTGGCTACACAGTTAAGCTGGTAGATGTACTGAGCTCCGTAATGTGAATTGCTGGTATCACAAGCCATTAAAGTACTATACATAGGTGCCCTAGAATTGCATTGGGATATGCATAGTTAATGAACAAATTAGTGCAAAGGCTACAGCTCTGTGATAATTGCTATACTCAGTACTGTGTTGGTCACTGTTAATATACCCAGGGTTTGTGGACCGGTCGTTTGTCATTCTAGAATTTCTATAATATATGGATCATCATTGCACAGTTAAATACAGCTGCGTCAGTGCTCTGCTGGTGGATGTACTGAGCAGCGTGCTCTCAATTGTAAATATCTATAGCCTTGGCCGTAAAATACACTGATTATTCCAGAATTGCATTGAAATGTACATCACCAGTGGACAATGTAGACCAATGACTACAGGACATTGAAAATGGATGTACTCAGAGCCGTGATATGGCCAATACCTCGAGGGACAGCGGATCTGTGTTTTGTCATTTTGTAGTAGTTGTAGAACCTAAATCATCATTAAAGGGATTAATCCAACAGCGACAGGGCTCCCTTGTTGGATGCGTTATGCTACATACTGTGAAATGTAAATATCACTGACCATAAGAGTACAATGCATTGATTATTCGAGAATTGCTTTGGAATTTGTGCCATCGATGAACAAACCAATCCGACGGCTGTACTCTATACTGTGTTGTAAATTGCTAATTTCTCCAGAGATAACGGCTATGTATTTTGTCGTTGTTGTAGAATAATGATCATCAAAGAACGGATTAACTCAACGGCTACAGCGATGTGTTCCTTGGCGTAATATGCTCCAATGTAATTATCCCTAGCCGTAACTTATATATACATTGATTATTATACAAATACTGTGGAATTTAAGTCATCAGTGAGCAAATCTTTCCAACGGATACAGAATGGGTACGGTCGCTGTACTCACTACAGTGTTGTCAGTTGTAGGTTTCTCGAGCGATATTGAATTTTCCGTTTGGCAATATTGAATTGCAATGTAAATTTAATTATCAGTGAAAAGTGTAGTCAGTCGGCTTCCCTGCTCGTTTGATTGCTACACTCAGTACAATATTAGCATTTATCAATGCCTCAAGCGACAATTGCTTTATCCACTTATCATTCCACAACTGCGTGAGAAATTAGGCGGTCAGCTGACAGATCAACAGAGCGGATAGTGTTTAGTGTTGGTGGCTAAGCTCAGTACTGTATTGAAATTTTCAGTGT
>NW_016916949.1:0-540 GCF_001483705.2 Eufriesea mexicana | reverse complement strand
GTGTTACGACTTGTTTGGTTAGAATAGGATAGATCTCACTTAGGCGCCACTCCCTGATTTTTGGTTGACTTCTCCGCTCTCGTCCACTAATACGATCTGCAAGACTCTGTGGAGGCCAGCCATACTGGTAGCGGCACGTTAGGTTGGGGATGGTTACGTATGGTTAGGTCCGGTCCTATTGGGTTAGGTTATGACAGCTTCGAACCTTGTGCCCAACACAAGTATCCTATGGACTTCTAGGCTCTACTGTACTCTACCATACTCTGTTTGCCTCCGTGGACGCTAGCAATAGCTGACGCGTCACGTTACGTTTCGTTATGTTAGGTTTGGATATCATATGTTAGGTTAGGTTTGGTCACCTTCTCTAATTTTGAGCCGCACACTAATGTTTGGAGGGTTTCTACGATCTACATTGCTCTGCCATACTCTGCTCTACTCTGGGGTGGTCAGTAATGTTGGTCTCGTCACGTTAGGTTAAGTTAGGTTACATTCGGCTACGTTACGATTGGTTATCTTAGCTGAGGCTGGCTATCACTTATG
>NW_016916948.1:0-846 GCF_001483705.2 Eufriesea mexicana | reverse complement strand
GGTGGCTGTACTTGCCATTGGATTGAAGGCGTTATGCGATCTATTCACCGAGCTACAACAGGCGATAGATTTTCAATAGAACAATTCTCTGGCAGGTGGACGGCTGTATCTGCCATTAGGCTGAAGGCGTTATGCGACCTATTCACCAAGCTATAACAGGTTACATATTTTGAATAGACATATTCTCTGGCAAGTAGATGGCTGTACTTGCCATTGGATTGAAGGCGTAAGGAGATCTATTCACCAAGCTATAACGTGTTATAGATTTCGAATAGGCCGATTCTCTTGCAAGTAGGTGGCTGTACTTGCCATTGGATTGACGGCGTTAGGCGGTCTGTTCACCAAGCGATATCGTGTCATAGATTTTAAATAGACCTATCTTCTGCCCAGTAGATGTCTGTACTTGCCATTGGATTGAAGGCGGTTGCCGATCTATTCACCAAGCTATAAAAAATTATAGAACTTGAATAGGCCTATTCTCTGGCAAGTAGCTGGCTGTACTAGCCATTGGATTGAAGGCGTTAGGCGATCTATTCACCAAGCCATAACCGGTTATAGATTTTGAATAGACCTATTCTCTGGCAAGTAGATGGCTGTACTTGCCATTGGTTGAAGGCGTTAGGTGACCTATTCAGCAGGCTACAACTAACAGATTATAGGTTCTGAGTAGACCTATTCTCCTGCAAGTAGATGGCTGTACTTGCCACTGGATTGAAGGCGTTAAGCGATCTACTCACCAAGCTATAACAGGCTATAGATTTTGAGTAGACCTATTTTCTGCCCAGTAGATGGCTGTACTAGCCATTGAATTGTAGGCGTTAGACGATCTTTTCACCAAGGTATAAA
>NW_016916947.1:1797-2675 GCF_001483705.2 Eufriesea mexicana | reverse complement strand
TCCATACATCCATACATCCAAACATCCATACATGCATACATCCACACTTTCTGACAACCATACTTTCATACATACATACATACATACACGCATAATTCCATACATCCATGCATCCTTACATCCATCCATCCGTACATCCATCCATTCATACATCCAAACATTCATGCATCTGTACATCCAAAAATCCATCCATCCACACCTCCATCCATCCATACATACACCAATCCATAAATCCACACATGTGTACATCCATCCATTCATACATTCATACATCCATCCATACATACATCCATTCCTCGATCCATCCATACATCCATTCTTCCGTACATCCATTCATCCGTACCTCCGTTCATACATACCTCAACCCATTCAAACATCCTTCCATCCATACATTCATCCATCCATACACACATCCTTCCATACGTCCACCCTGCCATACAACCACCCATTCATACATCCATCGATGCATACATCCATCCGCCCATACATCCATCCATACATACATACATACAGCCACAAAACCATACATCCATAAATCCTTCCATTCGTACGTCTACCATTCGATACATCAATATATCCATACAACCACACATACATCCATACATTCATCCATACAATCATCCATACATACATCCACTCTTCCGTCCATTCACCCATCCATTCGGCCACACACACATCCATACATCCATGCCACCGTACAACCATATATTCTTACATCCATACATCCATGCATACATACATCCGTACATCCATAACGCAAATACGGCCATACATTCATGCATCCATACATACAAACGTCCATACATTAATACATCCATCCATCCATACATCCATCCATCCATACATCCATCCATCCATACATCCATCCATCCATACAT
>NW_016916947.1:0-1603 GCF_001483705.2 Eufriesea mexicana | reverse complement strand
CCATACATCCATACACCCTTCCACTCGTACGTCTATCATTCTATACATCCATCCATCCATACATGCATACATACATGCATCCATACAACCATACATTCATGCATACAGACACCTGTACATCAATACATCCATACATCCATATATCCATCCATTCACACATACATCCATCCATACATCCATTCATACACACAACCATATATCCATAAATCCATACATCGGAACATATATACATAAATACATTCATACATACGTACATACGTCCATCCATACCTCAATCCATCTATACATCCAACCATCCTCACAACCATTCATTCACACATCCATCCATCCATACATCCATACATTCATACACACATACAATCATACATTCATGCATCCACACATCTGTTCATCAATAAATCCATCCATCCATATATCCAGCCATTCACACATACATCCATCCATACATCCACTCATCCACACAACCATTCATCCATACATACATGCACCCATACATCCATCTTTCCATACATCAATCCATCCATACATCCACCCATCCATACATCCGTCGTACCATACATACATCCATCCATACTAGCACCCATCCATACATCCATCGATCCAGACATCTATCCATCCATACAGCAATCCATCCATACATTCATACATTCACACATCCATAAGTCCATACATCCATACAACCATACAAACATACATACATCCATACATACACCCACACCTACATCCATCCATACATGCATCCACTCATACATCCAGCCATCCATACATCCATACATATAGAGATCCCTGCGTCCATACATCCGTACATCCATACATTCGTACATTCACACATACATACATCCGTACATTCAAACGTCCATAAATCCATACATCCATACATATATCTATACACACATCCGTACATACATCCATCGATCCACCCATTCATAAATCCATTCATCCACCCATCCATAAATCCATCCAATCATAGATCCAGCCATCCAAACATTCATGCATCCATGCATCCGTCCATCCGCACATCCATCCATCCATCCATCCACACATCCATCCATTCATGCATCCATACATTCATGCATCCATACATGCAAAAGTCCATCCACCCGCGCCTCCATCCATCCATACATCCATCAATCCATACATCCATACATATATACATCCATCCATTCATACATTCATACATCCATCCATACATACATACATCCTCACAGCCATACATCCATAAATCCTTCCATTCGTACGTCAACCATTCGATACATCCATCCATCCATACAACCATACATACATCCGTACATACGTCGATACCTACATCCATACATCCATCCATACATACATCCATCCACTCATACATCCAGCCATCCAAACATCCATACATATTTAGATCCATACATCCATTCATCCGTACACCCATACATTCGTACATTCACACATACATACATCCATAAATGCATACATCCTCACATAGATCTATACACACATCCGTACATACGCCCTTCCATCCACCCATCCATAAATCCATTCATCCACCAATCCATGAATCCAACGAATCATAGATCCATCCATCCATAATTCATACATCCACACGTCCGTCCATCCGCACATCCAT
>NW_016916946.1:0-1155 GCF_001483705.2 Eufriesea mexicana | reverse complement strand
GTGTGGATGTATGGTTGTACGAATGTATGGATGTACGGATGTATGGATGTATGGACGTATATACGTATGGATGTATGGACGGATAGATGTATGGATCGATGGATGTATGGATGGGAGCATGTATGGACCGATAGATGTATGGTTCGACGTATGTATGGATGGGTGGATGTATGGATGGATGGATGTGTAGAACAGTGGACGTATGGATGGGTTTACGAATGGATGAATGGTTGTATGGATGGATGAATGAATGGATGGATTGAGGTATGCATGGACGGATGCACGGTTGTATTGATGTATGGACGGGTAGGTGGATGGATGTATGGGTGTATGGATGTATCGATGTACGAATGTATGGATGAACGGGTGTATGGATGCATGGATGGATGGATGTATGTGTCGATGTATGTACGGATGTAATGATGGATTGTTGGATTGGTGGAGCGATGTATGTATGGATGTATGTATGGAAGAATGTATGGGTGTATGTATGGATGTATGTATCGCTGCATGTATGGATGTATGGATGGATGGATGGATTGGTGGGTTGATGTATGTATGGATGTATGTATGGATGTATCTATGAATTTATGTATGGGTAAGGGAATGGGCTTATGCATCGATGTGTGGTTGAATGTATGGGTGTATGTATGGGTGTATGTATTAATGTATGTATGGTTGTATGCATGGATGGATGGATGAATGGGTTTGTGGAATGATGTAAGGATGGATGCATGTATGTGTGTATCGATGTATTGATGAACGAAGGAATGGTTGTACGGATGCATGGATGTATGGATGTGTGGTTGGACAGCAGAACGGGCGTATATATGGATGTTTGTATGGATGAATGAATGGATGTAGGCATGGATGTATGTATGGATGATTCTATGGCTGAATGTATGGTTGTATGCATGGATGTATGTTTGGATGTATGTATTGATGTATGAATGAATGTCTGGATGGATGGATGGATTGTTGGGATGATGTATGGATGGATGGATGTATGGATCGATCGATGTATGGATGGGTGGATGTAATGATGGCTGGTTTTATGGAAGGCTGGTTGTATGGATGGATGAATGTATGGGCGGATGGCTGTGTCGATAGGTGGATGCATGGATGGATATAGGTATGGATGGACGGATATACGCA
>NW_016916945.1:339-540 GCF_001483705.2 Eufriesea mexicana | reverse complement strand
TTCGGCGCTCTACTGTGATCTATTGTTCTCTGCAATGCTCTGGGAAGGCTAGAAGTAGCGGCCGCGGGACGATAGTTTCTGCTAGGATATATTTGGTTAGGTTAGGCTCGTTTGAGGCAGTTTGGGTTATCTTTGGCTATCTGCGCTCTACCGCGCTCTAACATGCTCAGCTTGGCTTGGGGAGGACAGCAACTGTGGTGT
>NW_016916945.1:0-220 GCF_001483705.2 Eufriesea mexicana | reverse complement strand
TGTGTCCTGTTTGTTGCCGGGGATGCCAGCAATAATGGCCGTGGCACGTTTTGTTCAGCTATGCTACGTTAGGCGTGGTTAGGTTAGTATATATTTGATTAGGATGGCTTTGACTTTTGTGCTATGTACTGCTATCCGGTGGATTTCTGTGCTTCATATCGCGCTGCTGTACTCTGCTCGACTCTCGGGAGACCAGCAATGGTGTTCGCGACACAGTTGG
>NW_016916944.1:0-973 GCF_001483705.2 Eufriesea mexicana | reverse complement strand
TTCCTGCATAAATAAGGAGGATAGATTCTATTGGCGTCCTATGGCCACTGCAATGCTATAGAAACTGCCTGGAAAGTTCAATTTTACTGACATTTTCGGTTTTTCGACTGATATCGCGGTGAGCTAATTTTCTTAAATAAGTAACGAGGCACGATACTATTGGCGTGCTATAGCCATTGCAGTGCTCTGGAATCTGGCTGGAAAATTCAATTTTACTGACATTTTCGATTTATATCGTAGTGACCTACCTTTCTTGCATAAACAAGGAGGAAAGATTCTATTGTCCTGCTATAGCCATAGCAACGCTATAGAATCTGGACGGAAAATTCAAATTTATTGACATTTTCGACTAATATCGTGGTGAGCTATGTCTCTCGCATAAATAAGTAGGAAAGATTCTGTTGTCGTGCTATAGGCATTGCAATGCAATAGAATCTTGCTGGAAAACTAAATCTTATTGACATTTTCGACTAATATCGTATTGAGCTACCTTTCCAGCATAAATAAGGAGGATAGATTCTATTGGCGTGCTATAGCCACTGCAATGCTATAGAATCTGCCTGGAAAGTTCAATTTTACTGACATTTTCGACTAATATCGTGGTGAGCTACCTTTCTTGCGTAAATAAGGAGAAAAGATTCTATTGACCGGCTGTAGCCAACGCAAACCTATAGAATCTGGATGGAAAATACAATTTTATTGACATTTTCGACTAATATCGTGGTGAGCTAACTCTCCTGCATAAATATGGATGGAAGATTCTATTGGCGTGCTATATCCTCTGCAATGCTATAGAATCTGGCTGGAAGGTTCAATTTTATTGACATTTACGGCCAGTATCGTTGTGAGCTAACTTCCTTGCATGGGTAATGAGGATAGATCCTTTTGGCGTGCTATGGCCATTGCAATCCACTGGAATCTAGCTGGAAAATACAGTTTTATTGACACCTTCGAATAATATCGTGGTGAGCTA
>NW_016916943.1:0-900 GCF_001483705.2 Eufriesea mexicana | reverse complement strand
ACGATGCAATTATAAAAGTTCACAAATTAATCGCAGGAATTGAGTAATTAATTAATTTTCTAAGAGAAATTCAAAAAGAAAGTCAGCGCCATTAGGAAATTAATTAATTACTCAATTCCTGCGATTAATTTATGAACTTTTATAATTCCATCGTAAAGCCAGATCCTTCAGGAACTTTCCAATACATTTTTCGATAAAAATTTTTACCCAATTAATTAATTATTAATAATTGTTCTGCGCAGTGTTGTCGAAGATTGTCGAAGACGCCATTGCCTTTTCATTAATTACTAACCACTACGCATTTAATTTATGAAACTTTATGCACTCACTATAAAAACAATGTTCTTGCGAATCTTCTCATATAACTTTTGATCACATTTTGCTTCCAGTTTCGTTTAGTATTAAATATTTTCACGGAAGATCGTGATGGCCGCCGTTACGAAATCATAGACGCCATCAAATAAAAATTAATAACTAACAATTTTTTTTTTTAAATTCTTTACGAAAATTATATAAGAATGTAGCTTGAAGTTCCAGCTTTGCAATGAAATTATAAAAGTTCATAAATTAATTACAGAAATTGAGTTGTTAATTAATGTTTCACTGTCGGAGCCCTTCTATCCTTTTCTATACCCTCTCTGTCCTTGTCTGCTACGTGGCGAGTTCTTCAATGACCTCCTTGCCTATTCTATATTCCTATTATTTTCTTGACTTTTGAGCTCAAATCATAGATGACGCTGATCGTAGACGGTAAAATTTTTATTCCAACTGGATACTAGAAATCAATTGGACAGTACAAAATTAATAAATTTCCAAGTTTTTGTAATTAATTCATGGACATTTATAGCTGCACAGCAAAATTGGAATTATAGGCAACATTCTTATACGATGTTTAATTTA
>NW_016916942.1:0-273 GCF_001483705.2 Eufriesea mexicana | reverse complement strand
GAAAATGTCAATAATGTTGCATTTTCTTGGCAGATTCAAAAGCATTGTAATGGCTATAGCACGCCAGTAGGTTCTTTCCTGCTTACATATGCAAGAAAGCTAGGTCGCAACGATATTGGTCGAAAATGTCAGTAAGATTGAATATTCCGGCCATATTCTACAGCATTGCAATGGCTATAGCTCGCCAGTAGGATCTTTCCTCCTTATATTTGCAGATATGTCAACTCACAACGTTATTAGTCGAAAATGTCAATAAAATTGAATTTTCGAGGC
>NW_016916941.1:0-478 GCF_001483705.2 Eufriesea mexicana | reverse complement strand
GTACCCTGTCGGAAGCTGCCGTCGACCGTGGCGGAGTGGTGCTGGCGGTCGGTGTGGATATCCACAACGCCTTCAACACCCTGCCCTTGGCCGCCATCCGGTGTGCCCTGTTGTACCACAGGTTTCCCCAATACACGATGGCGGTGATCGGCGACTATTTGGCGGAGCGCTCGATCGAGTATTTACTCGACCGTCGTGCGTGCGACGAACTGCGGGGTTCCACAGGGATCGGTACTCGGACCGATCCTCTGGGACCTCGCGTACGACGCCGTGTTGCGCACTCCCCTCCCCCGCGGCCTGAGCCTGACGTGTTACGCGGACGACACGCTGGTGATGGCCGCCGGGTCGAGTTGGGAGGAGGCCACGCTGCGCGCGGAAAGCGGCGTGGCCCTCGTCGCGTATAGCATCCAGCAGATAGGGCTGTGCATCTCCACCGAGAAGACCGAGGCAATGTGGTTTTGCCATCGGCACCACGGGA
>NW_016916940.1:0-2521 GCF_001483705.2 Eufriesea mexicana | reverse complement strand
GCTACACACTGCTTTTCTGTGGGTTGCTCCGATCTGCTACGCTCTGTATGCACTGCGTTCCTTTGCGGAGGCCAGAAATAGTGGCCGCGGCATGTTAGATTTAGTTATGTTGTGTTTGGTTAGTATACGTTGGAATATGTAAGGCTTGTATATCTTTGACTTTTCTGCTATACATTGCGATTGTATGGATTTTTACGCCCTTCTGGCCTCTAATATGCTCCGTATGGCCCTGGGTTGGCAAGCAATAGCAGTCGCGGCACGTTAGCTTTTGTTATATTACGCTCGATTTCGTTACGCTTGGCTTGGTTAGGACGGGATAGCTCTGACCTTTGTGCTATACACTGCTATTGGGTGGATTTATGAGCTCGTCGTTGCTCTACTATACTCTGCTCGACACTGGGGATGCTAGTAATTGTGGTCTCGGCACGATATGTTTAGTTAGGTTACGTTTGGTTGGGTTACGTTTGGTCAGGTCTGGATAGTATAGCTTCCACTTTTTTTGCCATACATTGCTATTCCGTGGATTCCTCCGCTTTACTGTGTCTTAATATGCTCTGCTTGGCGCCGTGGATGCCAGCAACAGTGGTTCCTTCACGTTAGGTCGAGTTAGATTACGTTCGGGTACGTTAGGTTAGGTTGGGTCAGGTGAGGACATCATCCCTTTTGTGCTATACATTGCGACTTGGTGGCTTTCTGCGCCCTACCGCCCTTTAATATGTTCTGCTTGAATCTGGAGAGGCCAGCAATAGTGGTGGCGGCACGTTAGGCTGAGCTGTCTGTGTTTGCGTGTGTTAGGTTATGCTGGGTTAGGCTGGGATGCACATGTCCATTGTACTACGCAATGCAATTGTGTGGACTGCTGCGACCTATTGTGCGTTAGCACGCCCTGCTTGTCCCCGGGGTCGCCACAAATTAGTGGTCGCGGCACGTTAGGTTCAGTTATGTTACGTCTTGTCAAATAAGGCTTGGTTAGGTTAGGACGCGATAGCTTTGACTCTTGTCTATGAATTGCTTTGCGGTGGATTTTTGCGCTCTACTGCGCTCTAATATGCTCTGCTTGGCATTTGGAGGCCTGCAATAGAGGTCTCGGCTCGTAAGGTTTAGTTATTCTACGTTTGGTTAAGTTATGTTTTGGTTAAGATCGTGTTTGGTTATGATATCTTTGACCTCTTTGTCATACACTGCAGTACTGCTGGTTAGTACCCTCTACTGTGTCCGAGTATATTCTGATTGGCTCTGCGGTTGCTAGCAATAGTGGTCTAGGCTCGTTAGTTTGAGATATGCTACGCTTGGCTATATTACATTAGTCTGTGTTAGGTTGGGATAGCTTTGACTTTTGTGTTATACAGTGCTATTCGGTGGATTACTGCGCTCTGCTGTGCTCTAGTATGTCCTGATTGTCTCTGGGGAGGGCAGCAGTGGTTGCCTCGGTACGTTAGGTTAAAATATGTTACGTTAGGTTACGTTACGATTGATTAGGCTGGGATAGGGAAGCTTTGACTTTTGTGCTGAATAACACCGTTCGGTGGATTTCTGCACTCTTTGTTGCTCTAGTGTGCTCTGCTTGGCACTGTGGAGGACAGCAATCATGGTCTCGGCACGTTGGGTTGAGTTATGTTACGTTTGGCTATGTCTCGTGATGTTACGTTAGGTAATTGTATCTCTATGCTTTGTGCTGTACACTGATTTTCGGGTGCCTTCTTCGCTGTACAGTGGTCTAATACGTACCGCTTGTCCATGGGGATGTCAGCAATAATGTTTGTGGCACGATAGGTTGAGCTGGGTTACGTCTGGTTAGGTTAAGCTAGGACAGGGATGGTTGGGATGGCTTGGGCTCTTGTGCTATACACTGCTATTCAGTGGATTTCTGTGACGTACTGCGCTCCACTGCATTCTGCTTTGCTACGGGGCGGCCAGTGGCAGTGGGCGCGGCACGTCAAGATGGGGTATGTTGCGTTTGGTTAGGTTAAATTAGGTCAGGTTACGTTAGGATATCCACGGCTTTTGCGCTATTCGCTGCAGTGCGATGGCTTGCTGCGCTCTACTGTGCTCTAGTACATTCTGCTTCTCCCTGTGGAGACCATCAGTAGTGGTCACGCTATGTTAGGCTATCTTTGGCTACGTTCGGATATGTCACGTTTGGCTAGGTAAGGATGTGCCACATTGCTTTCGTGCTATTCACTGCTTTCGGTAGATTTCTGCGTTCCAATGTACCCTAATATGCCCTGCTTGGCTCCAAGAAGGCCAGCAGCATTGGTCTCGCCACGTTATATTGAGCTTCACTATGTTTTGTTACGTTTGGTGTGGCAAGGTTCTGTCAGGATATGTTTGACTTTTGTGCTATACACCGCAATGCGGTGGATTTCTGCGCCTTGCTGTGCTCAAGTATTTTCGGCTTGGAGCTGGGGAGGCTTGCAAGAGTGGTGACGGCACGTTCGGTGAGCTATGCTACGTTCCTTTATGTTACGTTTGGGAGGATAGGATAGGATAGTTTAGACTTTTGAGCAATACACCGCTCTCC
>NW_016916939.1:51692-52221 GCF_001483705.2 Eufriesea mexicana | reverse complement strand
ATATCGGCATCGGTGAGCTGAGGTTCAAAAGTATACGGTGGATTTATGTATGAGATGAGTAGCCCGATGGGACAGAAACGACGACAGTTCCAACTGCCAAGGTGACGGAGGCCTTGGAGCGAACCGGGATCCGAATGACGCGGCCCTCAAGGAAGCCGAGCTACGCTCGATGTCGACAGGACTCGACAACTCCGTCACGCCCTGCGAGGAGGCGTTAACCCTGTCGGGAGCCGGACGATACGACGAGAGAAAGGTGAGGACCGGCGAAATCCGACGCTCCCCATCGGAGCTGGACTCGATGTGGATTCAGTACCCACTCGCAGCCGCCCGGAAGGTGGAGGAATGCGGGCGAATCCGAGTACTTGGATATCAAGTTATGGTTGCACGGAAGCTACCATGTTACCAATGTCACTCGTGGGGGCACGCACGGCAGTGGTGCACTAGTGACGTTTACCGGAGCGCCGTGATAGGTACATGTAAGTATCCGTTTCGCGGCGTGCGCGTGCGCGTGTGTGAGTGCGAGGATGCG
>NW_016916939.1:28385-50381 GCF_001483705.2 Eufriesea mexicana | reverse complement strand
GGTGAACGCGGAATATGAGAAGCGCTATCGCGCCGCTCGGCATTTTTGGACACGGAATATGACAAGCGCTATCGCGCCGCTTGGCAAATATCGATTGGGAAACAATAATGACCCGTGGCACTCAAACGGTTAAGGCATCATAAGCACTACGAATAGCGGTAATCACATGAGCGATGAAACTTTCACTATGCTGACTCCGGTCTCTTCACTTCGCCATAAATTGAAATTGGGTAGCCAATTTGTCCTAATCACTTTGACGCCACCTTCAATACTTAAAGATCTTCTCCAGGGATTAGCTTCGTACCAACCGCTGAGCACCTTATTCAATCTCGTGGTTATATCGACGTCCTCAACCCCTCGCTTAAGATACAAGGAAACCTCTGAATCACTCTTCCCACTAACATTCCAAGCTTTCTCATGCCGTTCACAAGCAACAAACAGCATAGAACATTTTTCTCCTCGATATGCAGATATGAGGGAACTACAGTGACAATATCCTCCAACTGTACTTAAATATATTCGGCCATTTAACGTATAATAAACGTTAATGCCCGCCCACCAAGAAGCATGTATCCATTGATCACTTGCGTCAAGTCCTTTGCTTAAGCAAATGTCCCCAAAGAAAACTGCAACCATAGCAGCAGTCAGAATGCGATGCCAGCTTAATCTTACACCATGCTTATCCCAATTACAAACGTTGTTGGTCTCCACCATCAAATTCTCAGACTGCATCTCTTCATAATGCCCAGTGACAGCCCTGATCGCGGGGTGCAAACATGCGAGTTTAAGGATCGTGTCGAGCAAACTCCCAGGCACACGGTAGGCCAAGACATAACTACAACTTCCTCCATCCGAAGGCGTGCTTATTAATAAAAAACTAAAACTAAACATTGCCTTACAAACATGCACAAAACGAACCGCAACTTTTTCATTATAGGAAAGCTCCAGCTTAACTTTACACTCACCACGGCTAAAAGCCAAGCCGATATTGTCCATTTCAATGCTAGCAGCAAAGCACTGGACAATTGATTTAAGATTCTCAGCGGTAATACAAAAGAACTCAAATGGGACATCGGAATTATATTTCCTACACAGAGATATACCCTGATTTGAATCCCTCACGAAACGCAAGTAAGAAAGTGGTAAAACATTACCATATCGATCAAAGTTACAAATTGGCCGCGAATGATGTAACCTTTCTATAAGACTCAGATTTCCGCCTGTGATTCGAGCCAAAAACCATTTATTCACCTCAACTGACTGTGGCCGAGACATCGCAAACCTTTCGTTCATTATCAGTTCGTCCGTTTTCGGTTTAAACCACAAAGGCAGCCTATCAACAAATTTCGACACAATGCCATCACCAATGCTACCTCCTATTGCGCTTGCAACACCACAAAGGCTATCTCGAGCATATTTCCATACAAAAGATACAAAACTCTTCAAATTGTTCCTCACATCAGTAATCGCATGCACGACAGTAGGATTTTTCGCCCAATACATACAACCGAAAAGGCCAGCGATAAAACTAGGAACACCGAGAGCTAAGGTAAACCCATCTACTGAGCCCCGCTGCCTTCCGTCGCTCACATCCAAACTGACCAGGCACTCTGAAATAATGGCCAACGCAATAGGAACACCAGCGTATGCTTCAAAGGCATCGATGAAACACTGCTTCGACACTTCGCCTCTTCTAGCGCAATTTCCGATCCAAGCTATGGCTATTGAGCATTTAGAACACGGGCTAGACAAAACAGCCCCAGTACCGAGCACATTAAGCGCAGAATTATCAAAATTTCCGAAAAAGTCTTCAACGTATGCATTTGTTCCGTCCGGCTGCCTAACACCCTTGCTAGACACACCTGCCTGGAACTTAGCCGTTCCCAATCCAGTACGTATCGCCAACAACCCAACCGCCACTACTACAGTTAGTATTCCAGTGGTCAAATGCAAACTCATTGTTTGAAGTGCAACCGTCATCGCAGCTCCAAGTGAACTCCAAGGCAGAGTGCCATCTTGTACCTTTGCAAAAATCAAGTACATCTGCTTCAAGAGTATAACAGCATCGCCAGTAGCACCAAGGAATGCACTGCGTCCTGCGCCAACCCCCATGCCAGCAGCAGCCACCGAAGACACCATGCTAGTTGGTCCGATAAGCTGTGAGACCACAAGCAGTTGATTCCTAATCAGATAACCGACCCTTGTTTACAATTGCCCGGATCGGCGTGTACCCAAGTCGTGCGAACGTCCCGAACGCTGCGCGAACTTGTATACAATTTCGGCCTAACATCTTCGAATCTAAATCGTAGGTTAAGGGGTTAAAAGTGAAGACGACAACCTGTGCCACGCAAGAAGCTATTGCTAAAGGCACAGTGGTAAAATAAACCAACATTCCATTTAATAGAGTCATGATACTAGTCGCAATTGATCTTCCGAGCACCTTCTCGAGACCCAAGAAGGTAGCACCGGCCCAAGACGACCCCATGACCACAGCAACTGAACGAAAGGCCCCAGTGTGGTAAGACGCGGGAATCAGAGCCCACTTACTATTAAGAAAAGTCTTAACCGTCTCATAAATGGCTCCAATCGCGGGCAAACCCGTTGAATGTTTTGCGTCCTGGATAAGAAATCCAGTTTTCCTAATCCATTCCCTGAAACCCTCCTTCCCGCGCATCGCCGCCTCAATCGCCCTTTCGGCGAAAGTCTTAACGGACAACGATGCTTCAGTGTTGAGCCCATAGACATCGACCAAGTGCTTGCAGTGGCTTGCTGTAAACGTTTTCCGGAAAGGAAACACTCTAGAAACATGTCTACCAATGTTTCTCACTGCCAAATCATAAATAGAGCCAAGCATCACTGCTGTGGTACCCACTGCCACGATGCCACGACCCAATAATCAGCTGCAGAGTGTTGAACTTGTCCATGTAACTTCGGGCTAACCACTATTCTATTAAACAGTTCAAGACTAATTTCGTCCTCCAATTTGGTTGACTCTAAAAAACTCTCAACCTGAATACCGATATCAAGCGGAGACTGACTCCTTTTCTCTTCAGTATCAGAGATAGAAATCAAAGAGATTGGTGTACCACTCGTTGTCGTTGGTTTTGTCAGCGGGAGAATGTCATCAATATCAGTTCACTGCTTATTAGTGGAGACAAGTAAAGGTATAGCATATCTCCATTCACATCTTTAACTAAATCCAGCTTCCTCGATAGACTGCTGCTCAAAATCCTCTTGCCCGGATATAATGAGACTCTGCTATCAGAGGCTAAGTCACTTAATGCTTTCCTCCACCAGTCTTGATAAGCTAAGAACTCTGGCAAAAATCCACCTAAGTTCGCTCATTGTCTTAACCAAGGCAGTATCATGATGTTCTAAGATAGCTTGCCGTGTTAGTCTACGCTCCGCTTCTAACTGCAACATAGCCATTGCGACAGTTCTCATATCTATAGGATAGTCCACAATCGGATTGAAACCTCTGGGTGTGACGTACCAGTCAATGTTTGTACGCCCCGTTCTACCCTTCCTCTGCTTAGACGTCGCAAGCCCAATCCTTCGTCCCTCAAGAGTGTGCCGATACAAAAGACCAGCCTCACCACCAATCAGAACGGTATTAGGTTTCAGTTCCTCAAGAAAATCAATGACTACACGGCACCCGGGCACTGTTACTGCCTGACCAACTACGTCAGTACAGAAGCACCAACACTCGGACGCCATTTCTTGTAAATTGAAAGTGGTACCCCAGTGTATAGCCAGATACTGTCTATCAGGACCACACGTCCTCGATGCAAACGACAAAAGTTTATCGCAATCATTACGAGTAGATAATTCTACCTTGCTTAATAATGGAGAGAGTTATTTTGCAACCCTTCGAAAAATCGTCCAACTTGACTCCTGTTACTCCTGGTGGTATAACAAACCAATCTCCATTCGTAGTTTCTCCTGTTGTTGCGGGCTCTATGCGAATATTCTCCTTAATTTCGAACCATGTGCCCGAAATATCAAGGCCATCAGCAAGCCTTTGGGCTCTGTTCGTGGTAAGCACAGTGGCAGTCAGGTGTATGCACTTATATGGTGCTCTCTTCTTCGTGAATTGTAAATTTCCGGCTATCACAGTCGGGTCTGAACGGCAATGGATTTCATCAAGTAGAACGTAGTCTGCCCTATTCTCTATCTGTTGAATGCGTTTAAGTGCGGCACCATAAGACAAGATGGTTAATTTCTTATTACCATATCCCACTAAGTCAGTAGAATCCTCGTGCTTTTGGCTAACGACATAGTTGTTGCCAACAGTTGCCACAGTTGGCTGCAACAAGAATACTCTAGTTTCAGGCTTAACTGCCCTCATCAAATTACTAGTAAAGAGCATGGTTTTCTCAGAACCAGTCGGCGCCTCTAATAAATAACATAAGTTCCCGTCCTCTAATTCAGTACCTAATAAATCGGCAACGGCCGTCCTAAAAAAATTTTTTGGGACAACGTCTTCTGAGACATCGGGAACGAGAGTGGTTAAAGCAGTAGTCTCATCGCCTCCTTGAACTCGATGACTATTTCATATTCTCCTATTCTCTATTCTGTTTGTATGGGTATGAAAGAGGATAGAGTGTATGGTTTTAAATAAGGGTGCATGGGCGTGAAGCGGACAGTTTTTGGGAAGGAGAGTTAGGAGTGATCAGAACAGAGTTGCGTAGAGTAGAGTTATTAGTTAGTTATTTAGTTGTATTTTAGTTGAAACAGGCTGAGTTGTAATTGTGTTGTAGAATCGAGTTATAATCTTAAGTTGTAGTTGTAATATTCGTATGCTTAATCGTCACCATACATTGTTAATACATTATTATTACTAATAAATAGTTTCTATATTTACCAACATCCAAGCCTCTACATTAGTTTAATCTTTTAGTTCGTATTTTACTCTTAAGTCTCTTTACCTCGTGAATAAAATATATTGGAATTAAAAAACATCCCTGATTCGCTATATTTGCCAATAAAAACTATCTCTACGTGTATTATGGTAGTAGGATTGAGGTTTGGACCCCCGGCTCTCAGTTTGCTTTTCTCAAGCGTCGATCTCTTAAAGAGATCGACATCTTTGTTAATTTCGACCTCGACAATAAGTCCTTTGCGCCTCATTTGTCTGACGCTCTCTGTCTTGAACTTCGACCGGTTGGCCTCAAGCTCCTTTTTCATGCAAAGCTTGAGCTCATCGTTGCTCCTGTTGTCATTATCCCTTATAGGTTTAATGAGTATAACTTCGCTCTTATCATCTCGCTTATTACGAGGCGGCAGCCATTCTCTACGATCTCTCGTATTCTTCTTAGACTCCGCAACTTGTGCGTAGGACTGTGTCGCAAAGTTCTTATTTAGGCTCACAAGGAGAATGCACGTCTTTCGAGTCACCGAGTTGGTCTAAATTTTGCAGGTTTCGGAGTTGCTGCTCGAGCTTAGCATCTTTCTGCGTTCTTGAATTTCTTTTTCGTTTTGTTTGTTTCTACAATGAGAGGGAAATATTAGTCATCCTAAACATAGTCTCGATGCCCAGGGAAGCCTACATATGCCCCGGTAGTTGGCACATATCAGGAGGTGGCCGTTCACTGGCTGATGCTCCCACCAGCCACTGCCCCATGTATCCGCTGACGAAGTGGAATCCTAAGGCTACGCGCCATTGCGTTAAGGGTTAAGAAATTTTTATAGAGGTTATCATCCTCGCGGCTAGCCGGCTAAGGCCAGATCCCCGCTCTTGCGAAACACGATCACTGGTTTACGGTTTGAGTGTGACGGGTACCACGGAGTCGTTAAGCTCGTGCCACGGCTGACCATGATCCACCGGCAGCGGGAAGCCAGGAATACGGTACCAGAAAGACGATAACGTCGACGGGAAAGGAGGGGCCAAGCCTGTCCCCATCGTGAAGCGACCCCCACCGAGGGCCGTCAATGGCGTTAACGATGTCAGAGGGCTGTAAGCTCTCCTATGCCGAGGCGATCTCGATCGGGAGATCAAAGATTAATATCGCGGATATCGGCATCGGTGAGCTGAGGTTCAAAAGTATACGGTAGATTTATGTATGAGATGAGTAGCACCGATGGGACAGAAACGACGACAGTTCCAACTGCCAAGGTGACGGAGGCCTTGGAGGGAACCGGGATCCGAATGACGCGGCCCTCAAGGAAGCCGAGCTACGCTCGATGTCGACAGGACTCGACAACTCCGTCACGCCCTGCGAGGAGACGTTAACCCTGTCGCGAGCCGGGCGATACGACGAGGGAAAGGTGAGGACCGGCGAAATCCGACGCTCCCCATCGGAGCTGGACTCGATGTGGATTCAGTACCCACTTGCAGCCGCCCGGAAGGTGGAGGAATGCGGGCGAATCCGAGTACTTGGATATCAAGTTATGGTAGCACGGAAGCTACAATGTTACCAATGTCACTCGTGGGGGCACGCACGGCAGTGGTGCACTAGTGACGTTTACCGGAGCGCCGTGATAGGTACATGTAAGTATCCGTTTCGCGGCGTGCTCGTGCGCGTGTGTGAGTGCGAGGATGCGTGGGAATGCCGTTCAACGTCAGCGAGGAATTTTCGCGGGGTGTTCGTTGCAGGAGCGCACTAGCAATTGCAGCAAAGTGCGGGCACTCCTATTTAGCGGTTAGTGTGCTCATCGTGGGGGTTTTAGTAGGTAAGAATCCCACATAGCCCCATCCTCTGCTGTTGGGGGGTCCGTTATCTCCACGATGATTTCCTGTACGTAAAACATAAAGGTTGGCTGCAGCTCCAGGTGATGGTTAGGGAGAGACCGAGACGCGCTAATGTCAAAATTGGGCATCGGCGGCGCCGACGATCCATGGCTCCTGCGGACAAAACACGGTATGAATGAGAGTGGAAACGTGTGAGTGCGTGGACTGCGGCTGGGACCTCGTGAATATTCCCTGTAAACTAACCAAGGGGGGAATAGTAGTCCAACGACCGGGGTGGCATCGCGTTCCTGTACGTAAAACATAAAGGTTGGCTGCAGCTCCAGGTGATGGTTAGGGAGAGACCGAGACGCGCTAATGTCAAAATTGGGCATCGGCGGCGCCGACGATCCATGGCTCCTGCGGACAAAACACGGTATGTATGAGAGTGTGAACGTGTGAGTTGCGTGGACTGCGGCTGGGACCTCGTGAATATTCCCTGTAAACTAACCAAGGGGGGAATAGTAGTCCAACGACCGGGGTGGCATCGCGACGTTAGTACCTGACCTCTGTGGGAGTAATATGGGTATGTGTAAGACCGACATGCATTGCACCCCAAGTATGGTCGGCAAAAAGCCCGTGAAACCACACGTTGAACGTGGGAGAACCGCTCGCGATGTCGCCGACTGGAGCCTATCTAAGGGTTGAAGCGAGGTTTCTGGGCGTTGGTATGGGGGATCGACGTGGTCAGTTGTATCCTCGTGCTCTGAGCGACGGGGGTTAATCCGTTGCACCGTCTAGCCTGAGGTTTAGGGTTAGGCGTCGGTTCGGATCCGGCGCCGCCCTTGCAATAGGGGTGACGTTGAACCTATAACATCATGCATGGCGCGGACCTATCCAGTAACACGTTTTCTTAGAGCCACTTGGTACCGATAGGGTTGACCGCCCGACAAACCGCTTCTCGGCTTCGGTGCCCCTAACTAGAGTTTTTACAAACGGGGAAGTACCCCCACCGCGGTGGGGGTCCCATGATGGGCGAACCGTTCGCATAAAATAATATATGATGGAAACCAATACAAACAAATTTAAACGGGGAGTGATGGCTCATACGGAGCCTAGGAAGAGAGACTGTCAGACGGGCAGTTCAGTGCTGGGCGTCGCGGCTTCCGCGGCGTGCGGGCGACGTGGCGCTAAGTCGCGTAGCTCGCTCAGGGTTAACCACGAGGTGGAGTGCTCCACCTTCGCCGCAGGAGAAAATTTTAATGATTTAGTTAAATGTTTGTCATGTTTATGTAGTCGTGAATGAGTTTCAGAAATAGTACTGTATTTAATGCAATATTTGCGTGAAAATTGTTTCAAAATTTAAGCAGCGATATATAATTCCTACGATAGAATTCTTGTGCGAACATTGTTTTATATATTAGCGATCAAAATGCACATTGGATGTTTTATCCTTTTCGTCAATAATGTACCACCGAGCAGAGCGGAAATGGAGGAATGTGTTTTCCGGCTTTAACGTGACAGAAGAGAGGAAAATAAAATTTCCGAACGTGTACCTATTTCGTCATCGTACAGTAGATCTATTTTGCGGCCGAATTTAATAGGCATTGTAATAACCGAACTCGATCTGTGCATTTCATTGCGAAACACGTATTCTTCGAATCTTTAGAACATTGCGAGTCTAAACGCTTGTACGAATTAGTATTAGGACCAATAAGTCTTCGATACAACCTACGTGCTCCAGTTTAACCCCTCCAGGAACAGTTTTAATCCTCAGGACTATGTTCAAGCTTAACCTGGCTACGACGCCACGCCTTGAAGAGGAGATTATTACCAGCATAGGATTATAGAAGACTCCGTAGCCGTGGACTTCGCACATCTTATTTCCATGACGTGGTCAAATATTGTCAAGGATCATATATGTCACCAGTCGTAATATTACAGTTACGCTCATCTTTATCTGATAGCTGGTGCAGAAACCAAGAAAAAAATATAAAGAACGCTACCAGTTGAGTACAATCCTAATAATACAAACCCAATATGCAGACAAATTTCCACGCATTCGTAGAGAAGATTGTTCCCAGTCGATCCTGAAACCGGAGACATGTATTTAAGTATTCGTAAAGCCTGTACATCTCCAATCTTAGTCGTTGATGGGATCTCATACACAATATTCTCTTACTGTTCGAAGAGAAAGGCAATTACCTACAATCGAAATCCATATGCAGGTCTAAATACTCCGCATTTCTCAAATCGGTGGCTCGGTATTAGTTTTCAAGCAACACTTGCAACCACGACAACATAGACCTTCTACTGTTTCTTGGTTCTTTATTCACTCGTATTAATATCAGCGAATAAGCGATGAGAAAATATCATAAAAAAAGTGATAAAATCGAAGATTATAAAACAGAAGCTCCACCATCAAGTAAACACCATAACTCAGTCGGAGCTTCACGATCTTGCAGTAGTTGTTAAAGGATGAGGCACAACTTTTAAAATCTTGGCTACACCATTTCAATTTGCCCTACGAAAGTTCAACAAAAATGACTTATATAACGGATTAATTTTTTGTCTGTAATGCTACGAGTGTTTTATATATAAGCTTATTTATTGACTCGAATGAAGCTTATTTATTGGCTCTTCAAAATACAGTTTAAAGCCATTATTACTATACATTGAGAATATACATCTACTTGTCATAATTATGTATTGAACAAAATTGAAACACAACTACGAATCGTTGGAAGAAGTGCATTGTGGAATTGAATACGATAAATGTACCTATGAAGATGGAAAATAAATACTGCCATTGCTTCAACAGAGTTTATAAAGTATTACTACTTCTGCAAATAACGACAACAACATGTTACTAAAAATTGTCAGGCGCCGTAATATAAACTACTTCCATAACAAGAGAATATAAAATAAATATTTCTCGATTTTTAAGAAGTATGATTGCCATGTTTGTATATTAAATATGTACTCCATCGAAGATGTTCATATATTAAGACCATGATTTGCATATTTAAAAACAATATTTTTTTTCACATGTGACAATGAAACTAATAAAAGATATATTTCTTGGTCCTGAAATTCGGCATTTAATGACGGACGATAAATTTATGGAACAATTAAATAGTGTGCATTATTCTCTTTTATCCATACGAGATAAACCCATTTGTGTATGAAAGTAATTGGGAAATCAAGAACACAACATAAGCAACAAGAATCAAAAACAGGAATCTGGAAAAATTCAGATAAAATAATGAATTTCTAATAAATTTCAAAAGAAATATCAAATGAGCATGATTCTACAAAATTCTGTAAATCGAAGTTTAAATCTGGCCACAAATGGTTCATAGTTGTAGTCACTGATACTCATTTTATGATCTTGTATGCAACATATGGTAGAAACCGATGTTGGTTGCACTTTTTACTTCGTCGCATGGGGTGACCAGATATTATACGTGATGCATAATCCAGATTTGGCCTAATTAGAAAGCAACATAACATTCTAATACAATCAATCTTGCTAAAGCTTGTCATTGTGTGGCCTATCAGAGCATACAACTTATTCACTTCCACCAAAATGAAGCGATGGTGCGAGGTGAAATCTAATGACGATGCGAAATGAACGATCAAATTTTTAATTTCGCGATATTAATAAGAACGATTTATATGTGAAAAACAGTTGTTTGGCGGTGCCCAATACAGAAACAAGCGGTGCACTTAAATATTATACGGCATTAAAATTTTTGTAGCCAGAGGATACAAAATATACTTAAAATCTACTAAAGCAACTATGAATATGTTCGCACTGTTTGATAACCTTTGATAACCTCAACTGTAACTTATTTACAGACAGTCTGGCTTTGTGTCGTAAAAATAGTAAGATTTCCTCAACAAATAGAAGTCAAGAAATTATTTTTATTGTCGATAAACTATTAGCAGCTAAAATCTGACAAGTGACAAACACGGTGAACGTTTGCAGCGAAGTGTTACTAGAATGAAGCGCCGACATCAAGATATCAAGGTGTTGAAGTTGTGCTTGGAATATCAATACCATGTTATTCGAATTATAACTTTTAATATGAAAAAATTATTTGAGACATAATGGAAGACTTACATTATTTTCACTAAATATTATGCAATCAGTGACATTCTAACTGGTTGACCTCAATACAAAATAAATTACACTCGTTCGGTTTACGGACTAGTTGCCACGATACTCGGAAGAAGAGGAAGGAAACTGAACAGCAGAAACAACATAAAGTAAAGAAGAGACACTCTAGTACATAAATGCGTTCATTTCGCCCGTTTGTTTATTTTTGTGATTGATTATTCTGAGTTGAATATTTGCAACGCAAGAAAAATATACACGTGTACAATGCTATCGGTAGACGTTGTTGTTCGATTAACGGGACGTAACAAACGACAAGTGAAACGCAAAACATTTTTATGTTTGCATGCACGAATGATTTCACAGATAATTCTTTCTTTTCATAATTTTACTGTACTTTTTTTTGTCCAAATCGAAAGTACTTAACACGATTCTTAATAATTTTGCGATTAACCCATTACACTATGATTTAATTATGGGACATTGTATACTGTAAAATTATTTAATTTTTATTAGCCACTATATACCTATTTTATTTGCAGTCAAATTATTTTGATTAAAATTTTACACAAACCTTGCGCATGTTAAAATTTGTTAAATATAATTTTAATGCGAATGTAATTCATCTTTGTGAAGTTCACAATTCGTACGAATTTGAGGGTTCACACGATCGCTTAGCCCGACCTCTATCGGATCATCTTTTGCACTTCCTTTGGCGTTCCGCTTTCATTTGAATTGTAATGCGCAGTTATTAATCGAGCCGATATAGGTGAACAATGAAAGCGATATC
Organism: Eufriesea mexicana; assembly: GCF_001483705.2. Classification (NCBI taxonomy): domain Eukaryota; kingdom Metazoa; phylum Arthropoda; class Insecta; order Hymenoptera; family Apidae; genus Eufriesea; species Eufriesea mexicana. The sequence goes on along the minus strand of NW_016916939.1, from coordinate 38,804 downwards.
ATCGCAATAAAACGCTGTAGCGACAAATATTCTCTCGATCTCTGTGTATTCAAAACTGCTTCCGGATGATTTCTTTTTTAAATATGTCTAATCCGATATTGTATAGCAAATTCGTGGTACGTAAACAATGTTCCGAGAAAATGTCAATGTAATTATTTAAATAACGTTTACTAAAAATGCAATATATAAACTGCGTATATAGACATTCTATCGGAACGAATGTCTATTAAGAAGTATTATATTATGCTGTATCGTATTGTAATCAGTATTAACGGCGAAATTTTTTCTTGTTCAGTCGACTATCGTTAATTGTTACTAACATTATATATATTATATGTTATACTACTTCTATTTCTTTATAGTACTTTTCCTTACTGAATAAAAGTATACATGTACAAATTCAGTAATTTGTTTCACGTTGCCGATAAACAAATTCTAATTATCAATCAATGAGTAATAATTCACGATTGTAGACTAACCTGGAAGCAATTCCGCGATTACCATTGGTTAGAAACAGCCGAAAAATTCTTCGCTATCGATAATATTTATCCATTATACCAAAATAAAATTTCGTTACTTGATAATGGCTATTGTTAATAATAAGTTTCCGTAAATGAAATGGAATTTCTGTCATCTATATTTGCTTTTGTGGCTAGGAGAAAATTTTATTATTTACAATAGTCATGTGTAACTGTAATTATTTAATTAACGCTCTTAATTCCTATGCAATAGGTTTTCAAATTATTTTGTTTCGAAAATGTTTTATATAAAAGTTGATTTCTTGCGCAAATTGATCATTCGTACAGAATTTAATCCTCTGCACTCGACGATTTTTTGGCTAAAGAAGAGTAGAAATTCAAAGATTACTAAAAAACTGACGATACTTTTTTGAACAGTGGTAAATAAAGAATTGTATAATAATAGAATTATTGAATTATTTGATTTCGATACCTCTCACACTGCTACATTACATTAAATTTGATATATTAATTAATATCGATCTTCCAAATTTTATGAAGTGGTGACTGAAGGTCACCTCTCAAAGGGTTAATTTAAGAAAACAAAGTTGATCATCAAATAACTTGAAAAATGTTCAACAAATCATATATAAATATTCAGCAGTTTTATTCTTCAGTGTATGTGTCATTGGGTTTCACCCTAGGGGACGAACGTCTTACATACAAACAGTTGTAGTATCGCACAATTTTTGCAGCCAATAATCAATAACAATAACCGCTGGTGAGGAATTACCGCCGCAGTTTCCGCGTTTGCATCTTGATGGCCCGGACTTAGGATAAAAGTGATATAATCGAACTAGCTGCTCAGGGGAGGTTCTTTGTAACCCCCAGATATCTTCGCAGAAACTGAGACTATAATGAATACAATCATTCGTACGTAGAAAGAAATAGAGACAATTATGTCAGGTAATAGTAGGGACTGTGTTGATAATGCGTAACCACGAGTTACGTTCAACACAGATGGAAGACCTTGGCCCGCGGCCGCAGCCGGGCCCCAGAGAGCGCTGATGCAGCATTCCTATGCATTCGCGGGGTGGAGAAACCCCGAGAAATTCTTCGTCCAATTAACCCTTTATACTCGAGAGGCGCATCTCAGTCATCATTTAATCAAATTCTAAAGATGGATGTTAATTAATATATGAAATTTACAATTACCCAACGATGTTTGGAATATCGAAGTAAATTAAATGTACGTTTTAATTTGCATACTTATTATTACATTTCTTATTTACCGTTTTAAAAATATCGTTGACTTTTTATGGTACAAAGTTTTCGAATTACTATTTTCCTGTACAGAAAAATCGTCGAGTGCAAAGGGTTAACCCTTTCACGAGTAAGCATTTCGGCGATCTTAGAATGAGTTCCATTTAACTCACTAGCGCCACCACTGCTCGTGTCTACAATGAGAGTTCATCGTAAATATTGTATACATCGTTGAATCATTCGCGTGCGGGTATACTTCTCCGCGGACTTACCGTGGATAGAAATCAGTAACAATATCTTCCACGTTTTTTAACAGTTAACAAATTAATATATTTATATAATAATATTTAAATATTGACAATTCTAAATAAACTATTTTAAACCCAAAGATTGACTCTATCTTGAAAATTCTCTTCTCTCTCTCTCTCTCTCCCTCACTCTCACTCTTATTAACTCGTGTTTACTCTGTGACGTTTCTCACGTAATTGTTTCATCGTGGCACATTAATAGCGCGGAATCTTAAAAAACAATATATATAAATAAACAAAATTAAAATTTTATATTGACAAATTAAACTTGTTAATAATATAAGTTCTGTAATTAAATTTAAAGAAAATGGAGCTGATACATTTCATGTACATAATATAAATCATATTATAGTTATTGTAGGTGATATATTAATTAAACCTTTATTTATTATAAGTAAACGTCTATTAGTTTGTCTATAAATTGTTCCAATGAAATAAAATAAACCTGATGAAGCTAAACCATGAGCAACTATTGTTAAATAACTTCCATAAATTCCTAATTTTAAAAAAGTTATTAATCTTCTTAACATTAAATTTATATGAATAATAGATGATATAGCTACAATTATTTTTATCTCTAATTGACGTAAACATAATAATCTTAAAATTACTTGCAACTTTCGGTAGTTGCCAACACATAGTGGGGCCTTGCGACGTATGAATTGAATCATCTCAACACTCTTGATAGAGAATAAATTTATATCGTGTCATGTGGTTGAAATACGATTAATCTCGATATATTAAGTAGGCGCGTATGAAATGTCGGATTTTTAAGTGAATATATAAAACTGCATATCTTTTTTCAAAAGCTGTTTATTCAATCAAAATATGCCCTATTCGCTTCAATACACTTTTCCCAGCGAGACTTTAAAGCATAGATGCTTGTATTAAAAGATTCTAATCTTTAGAATCAATAAACGCTGATATCGAATTTTTCAAACTGTCTTCATTTTTATACTGTTTAGCCCGTAAAAACAGTTGTAAATGCTTAAAAAATTGAAAGTCGGTTGGCGAGAGATCCGGTAATAGGCTGGGTGCTGGAAAGCTTCATATTTCAATTCATTTAATTTCGCAATTGTTTTGTGCGATGTATGCGGTCGAGCATTGTCATGCTCTCCTCGCCCTCGGCGGGCGGCTTACTGCCCAGGCTGCGGTCGTCGGAGGGGCGACCGAGCCCGACACAGACCTCGGGCACTTGGGTGCCGGCGCGGTGTCCCGCAGCGCCCCACTTATAGCATGCCACGCTGCGGTCTACCGCGCTAGTGCACCGTTCCTGGACGTGTCCGTATGCGAGGCGACGATAGCACTGGAGACGACAAGCTCCAAGGCCACGACGCGAGCGGACGTCACCCGACGCGGATCCGCCGGCAATCGGCGGCCTTTCGAGCAGCCGCGAGGGGACACTGGGCCCAAACCGAGCCCAGAGAAAACCGGACGTTTTTTCACGTCCCCCTGGGAGTACTCGCCAACCCTGATCAGGGCCGCGGACACCTCGCGGGGGTGATAGAGTCGTCGGGCCCTGTCACCCTCAACTCATCCTTCTTACAGAGGACCATCATGTGGACACCGGTCTCCTCCAACATCTCGCACATCCGGCCGGCGAGTGCGGCGGCTCGTTTTGCCCCCTCGGTCCCCGATCTCCAGAAGGTGTCCGCCGGCGGCGGCCCGACGCGGGCGCAAATCGTCGATCCCGAGGTCTTTGAGGCGTATCGTCGATCTCGTATCGGAGATCGCCTCTGCGCAAGACAGCCTCAAGCCCTTGGGCGCGCTGACCGCGACGCTGGCCGCTTAAGGGTGAGGCCAGGCTTGGCGCCACCCTTCTTCTTACTATACGCGGTCTGCGGATTTCCGGCGGTCTTGGAGCGGAAGCGAGCGGAGCTCGTCCCCGCGGCGTGGCGCGCCCGGCCTTACCGCCGGCGCTCCTGGGCGCGCTCGCTGCAAAGGCCGCCTGGCGATGCGCGCGCTTTTCGCGCCTCCCTATGGCGCGAGACCAATTGGTCTCGGCGTCCTTTCCGGCAACGACCGGGGCGTCATCGGGCCCGCGACAGTACCCGCCAAGACCACCGAGCCCCCCCAGGCTTCGTGCGCGGACCGGTGGTGGAGCTCGCTTGCTCCGGCGCCCAGGCTGGCGGATCCAGCCCGGCCGCCACGGGGAGCGCGCGAGCGAGCTCCTCCAATTTATCCTCGATATAAAGATTTATGCAGCAACCACGACACAACTAAGCGGGCTCCTGAATACAACAGAACTGTTCACAAAGGATATGAAAATGGAATTCGGCATCACCAAATGCAAAACACTGCACATCAACAAAGGACAATGGACAGAAGACCAAACACAACGATCACTACAGGACGAGGCAGTCAGCAGCATGAACGAATACGAAACATACAAATACCTAGGCTTTCAAGAAAATCAGGATAAATCACACAGATATTAAACAACACCTGCAAGAAAACTACAAAAACAGGCTCACAAGACTATTGCGATCAAAACTAAACTCCAAAAACCTCTTTAAAGCCATAAACGCATACGCAATCACACTATTAACATACACATTTGGAATCATAACATGGACAAATACAGATCTAGAAAACATAAATATACTCACACGCACACACCTCTCAAAATTCCAAAAACAGCATCCCAAATCTTCCAAACAAAGACTTACAATAGATCGGATGGAATGCGGTAGAGACACAGACACAGACATGCACGCACTATATGCAAAACAGGTACAAATGCTGCGACAATACTTTCAAAATAGACAAACTAAACTACACAAATCAATAGTACAAGCAGACAACAAATGCAACCCCACTGGATTTACCAGCGGCAAATCATGAAGCAAACTCATACAAGTCATTGGGCGTCCAATGGTTTATCCACGTCGGTCAATTGGTGCGATAGATTCATAATTTCGCTTATATATTGATTCATAGAATGATAATTACTTAACTCTTGTCTGAATAACAGCATGTGAAGGCGCAGTCTGCGACCAGGCCTTTGTCTTTGTATGCTTTGACGAGATTGTCCCAAGTTTCCTTAGATATGCGAGCATGTCGCACATGGATGAAGACTTCCTTCTTTATGGATAAGCACATTTTCGCTAGCGCAAGTCGATCCTTTATTTCGCCTGTATTGGTTCGTGACGAAATATAAGCACTCTTGAAATTGGACGAACACACTTTTTATTTTACAAACGTACAGATCAGATGTGAAACAAAGGCTGCAACGACGACGACGACGACGACGACGACGACGACGACGCCTCGAAAAAGAAGTGAGGGCTCAGGAGACACGCGGCTCCCCACGCCCAGCAAACCCCCACTTTTGTATTATTTCGCCGTGTCCTGTTCGATCTTTCCTCGAGTTTGTTTTGGTTGGTTAAAAGTAGACGCGAGTGGAGAAGAAATTGGAGTATTTTGATTGAACGTGAAGAACCGGACAATTGTGGGTTCGTTTGCAACCACGCGTGGTGGCAAGGCGTAGGAAATGTGGGACTACGAGTTGAAGAAGGTTCAGAGCTCGATTAACTGCTCGGTTAATCGGACCACCCATAAATCACCGACATAACTCTTATTTGGCAATCAGCCGCGTAGCCCGGCAGATGCTAAGCTGTTGTGCCAAATCCAGGATACCCTAGACTAGGTAGATTTGCAGGTGCTACGCAACGAGACAAAGGAATCCGTCGATCATCATCTGGAACAGCAGTACCAGAAGAAGAGGTTCGACATGCGGAGATAAAAGCCTCCGAAGTACAACGTGGGTGACGTCGTCATGATTGCAGTCGGCCCGGTAGCAACAGGCGAATGCAGAAAGCAGACGGTGGTAGCCGAGGGGCCGTTCAAGGCGGGCGGCTGTACTACCGCATGACCGATAAGAGGTGCAGGACTTACGGGACTTGAGGAAGTCGCCGAATCAACGCACCGTGGCGGCGGTGCACGTCATGACAAGATGCTACCCAGTGACTGGGGTAAGAAGGCAAACTTTGTTTTGTGATTGGAATATCACAGGTCCCTAATTAGAATAGACTTGTTCATGCTCAAATCGATTTGCAATCATTGGGTGAACATTAGAAACATGAGAAATAATAGCTTAATAAACAGTTCTGTACATCCAAGCCCCGAGTACTTTGAGAAAACCTGGTACACGGGATATACTCCACCAGAGGCTTTCATATATCTAGATGGTCAAGGATACATCCGGAATAGCGAAAATGTACCTTTGATCTATCATCTGACTAGGAAAGCAGGCAACACGGCAATTTTATTTAACACAAACGACATTATAAAAAAATATTGGTTGCTCGATACACGTTAAAAGCAACTTGTATGTAATTGTTAAAAAAAGACACGTCGTAAACAATCATGCAGCAATAAACAAATAAAAAACTCAACACCCAATCCTCTTTTGTATAGTGGATAGTATTCCGACGGGGAGAGGAATGATTTTGTTTTCTTTTCCTTTTGCCTAGTATTGATCATTTCCGCTTTATCTTTCGTAATTTCCAGACCGCTTATGCTCGTAGCATGAGTTGTATTGTACAAAATAATCTTTGAATAAATAAATATATACCTCCCTTCCCTCTTCTGCGCCTTCTCGTATTTATTTATTTATTTGTTTATCTAGTCGAGCCCCTTTTCGTAACTCACTTAAAACCAAAAGTTGTATAGATTTCGTGCCTTTCTATACATAGGCAAAAACGCATATAATATCTTGGGTTTATATTAACCTATAGCGATAAACGCTGTAGATTAAGTTTGATTTTAGATCGCAAATGCTGGAGCCATCGATCTCATAGTCTAAGTTTTCATTTGTAATCTCTTTGTACGTTTGGTTCTTTTTTATAGGTATATTACTGTATCTAGCTTCTGACGCAATAAAACGTATGTTAAATTGGCAAATAAATTGGCCTGCTAGGGTAGCCTTACTCATGAGTCCCCTAGCAGATCTGGGACGAAACACAATTCTTCCTTTTCCTACCGTCTCTTCGCTCATTACCATTGTGAGCCATCGCGAACACAAAGCTGCCGCCATATGTCTGTCGGCGGTCCTCTTGCGGAATAGACGTAAGAAATTTATGACATTGCCAAAAGGGTCTAAATGTATTGAGAGAGATTTCCCATTGCGGAAGAAAACCCAAAAATCCTGGGTCAGTTGTCGAGAAGAAACGTATTCCGTCGGACGTGCTCCCACGTGGGTTGCTGGAATGAAACCTTTAACCTTTGTTGCGATACAAGTTTTATTTTACCCACGCTTTAATTTATACCTGGCTCTCTTTCTAATTTAGTAACTAGATCTGTATTTTGTGTTACCTAGTAATCGTACTTTTACAATGATCATTATGCTTATGAATGTTCCACATTTATACCTTTTCTTTATATACGTTTCGCAGGTTACCGGTTAATTGCTGTCGCGTGACAAGTAACTATGTGATAGAGCTTTTATGGTATTTCATTAACTATTTAACTACCGGTAATAGCTTAGTCGTTGCGAACGACCATACCACGCAGAAAGCACTGGTTCTCGTCCGATCACCAAAGTTAAGCTTCGTTGGGCGCGGATAGTACTTAGATGGGTGACCGCTTGGGAACTCCGCGTGTTGTTGGCAACACTTTTTTTTTCTTTTATTTAAAACCCATTGGCATTAGCCGGTTTGTAATTTGTTTTTCTAAAATAAGATCTTACTTCGACATTGGCCGATGTGTAATTTGTTTTTCTAAAATAAGATCCTATATCGACATTTGCCGGTTTCTAATTTCTTTTTCTAAAATAAGATCACAAATCGGTATTGGTCGATTTACGATTTCTTTTCCTAAAATTAGCAATATGATATTTTAAACAAAAAAATTCACTATCTAGAAAATTCTTCTCTATCTCTCGCTCTCTCTTACACTTATTAACACATGTTTATTCTTTGAAGATTCTCACGTAACTGTTTCATTCTGGCACATTCTTCTAAACATTTTTTATCAACATTCACACTAGATTCCACTCGCACATATTATATTTATGTAATCCCATATCACTTTCATTTATTCTACCTTAATACCATTCACACATATAAAACCAACACTCGCACTCTCATGAAAGTAATACTCACATAATAAATCACGATGTTGACTCGGCGTTCAGGGCGATATCTAAAATGCGGCAGAAGAACGAATGACAGCGTGAAAGGAGGATCGTTTTAACGTGATGTCTATGATTGTATCGAGTGATCGAGAAAGAAAGCCTGTGTATGAAAAGAGAGAGTGTTAGACTTTAAGTAAGGGTACAGGGGCGCGGACAAGACAGTCTGTGCAGAATGTGTTTACTAGTCGAGTCGTAGTGAATACAGAATCGCGTGTGCGAGAGGTAGAGTGTAATATTTTAGTTTAAAATAAATCTATTTTGTTAATAAAAAAGGAGTCGTTGCTTATTAGATGCGCAGATCTCTGTCTGCATAGCATTAATTTAACAGTAATCACATATTTTTATAAGAATTTATGGACAAAGTAGGATGGGAAACGCAGAGAGAAAAATGAAAGTCTCTAAGCAACACTGCCAAAATTGCATCCGAGGAGTGTAAGTCGCTTGCAGTTACGGACCTTCCAGGATTAATAGTATATCCAGAAAATGCTACAACGTGCGCAGCAATCGAAGTTATGCAACGTCTGGTGTCAGATGAAACGATAGGTATCAGTGAAAATATGTATTTATTAGAGAAATGTTGAATTATAGAAACGTGGAATTTCAATTTGCTTTACTACGAGTTTTCAAAAATAAATGCACTAAATTATATTATGAAAGTACCTCGAACAAAGAATACAATTTTCAATTACTCAATAGTAAAATAAAAAATTTTTAAACAAATATTTCTTAATAATAATATAACGTGTTAATCGAGTGCCCTTTAACCCTATGCTCTCGTATTTGAGGAGACTACCGATTAACTCGGAATTTTTTTTCATATTTCATCAAAGCGAAAACATTTTTATAGGAACATATTACAATTCGACTTATCGCTTTAGTAGAAAAAATGAGAAAAATATACAAATTTAATATATGTATAATAATAAAATGTAAGATATGGCGTCATACGAGTTATACGTTTTTTTTTTTGAATCCATTCCCGACATGTTCGATAGGATTTATGTGTGGACCTTGGGGTGGTGTATTTAGGAAACGAGAAGTATTATATACGATCCAATGGCGTACGATGTAAGCGGTGTGCTTAGGTTCGCGGTCTTGTTGGAAACAGAAATTCCACGGGAGATTTAATTTTTCCGCACTTTTGAATAAATTTTGTTTTAATATTTCGCCAACCCCAGATGCTGTCATAGAATTCCACACCATAACTTCACCACCTCCATGTTTTACACTTGATGGTAAATTTCGTAGATTCAATTCGGTATCTGGCTCTCTCCAATTAATATTCTACCATCGGATTTAAATATATTAAATATTCTTTCATCTAAAAACAGTATGTTGCTCCAAAATGTAAAACCCTTCGTTATAAATTCTTTGGCAAATTTAACCCTCATCTTTCGATTTTTTCCCGATATGTATGATTTTCTTCGCACAACACAGGCAGTGTTGCTTCGCACAGTTTTCGAAATTACTTCTTTTTGACACTCTTTATTTAATATCATTCTGAGTTCCGAGGAGTTTAATTTAGGATTTTTCTTCACTTTGTTTACAATTTTACATTTTTCTCTAACAGATAACTTGGGAGGACGATCACTTCGATTCGTACTATCAAAATTTGATTGATTTATAAATAGCTTATAAGATTTTTGCATTTTATACAAATTTAGTATTATTTCTTTCTCTTCACTTGTCGTTTCTTTCGCTTTTCTTGACACTGTTACTTTTTCGTACTTTCCCTGTTGCTAAAGGACTGAAGTTTAGGATGATTGTTGTTAAAAATGCCAATCGGAGTGTCACCTAAGTTGATTTTGAAATGAAGATCGGAAATTTTTCAAACAATTGCGGATATACTACATTTAGCATCGTGTGCCAATTCTTGTCTAACCATAAAATGTTTAATAAATGCATTTTTGTTATTGTTTCGTAAATCAATGTATTTATATTATTACTTCTACTATATAATAAACTAGAAATAGATAATGAATGAATATGTCAAAAAGCTTTTCGTTTAAATCAATTTGTTCAGTATCTATAAGCACTTGTACCACACAACCATGTTGTGCCAATACTTTTGTCCAGCACTGTATATACACACATACAAACACCCTAGTTTTCCTTAAAATCACGCACTCATTCTAACAATAACTAAATTTCACACGTGACAGATATAGTTCTCATGACACAAAATACTGCCGTTTTTCCATGACGAAATAGCTGACACAGGTGACTGGTAAACATTGCTGTCGACGTGGCAGTT